>NC_134364.1:124818881-125118881 GCF_048569485.1 Anomaloglossus baeobatrachus
CTACTATAATACTGCCCCTTATGTACAAGAATATAACTACTATAATACTGCTCCTATGTACAAGAATATAACTACTATAATACTTCCCCTATGTACAAGAATATAACTACTATAATACTGCCCCTATGTACAAGAATATAACTACTATAATACTGCCCCCTATGTACAAGAATTTAACTACTATAATACTGCCCCTATATACAAGAATATAACTACTATAATACTGCCCCTATGTACAAGAATATAACTACTATAATACTGCCCCCTATGTACAAGAATTTAACTAATATAATACTGCCCCTATATACAAGAATATAACTACTATAATACTGCCCCTATGTACAAGAATATAACTACTATAATACTTCCCCTATGTACAAGAATATAACTACTATAATACTGCCCCTATGTACAAGAATATAACTACTATAATACTGCCCCTATGTACAAGAATATAACTACTATAATACTGCTCCTATGTACAAGAATATAACTACAATAATACTGCCCCTATATACAAGAATATAACTACTATAATACTGCCCCTATGTACAAGAATATAACTACTATAATACTGCCCCCTATGTACAAGAATTTAACTACTATAATACTGCCCCTATATACAAGAATATAACTACTATAATACTGCCCCCTATGTACAAGAATATAACTACTATAATACTGCTCCTATGTACAAGAATATAACTACTATAATACTGCTCCTATGTACAAGAATATAACTACTATAATACTGCCCCTATGTACAAGAATATAACTACTATAATAAGAATATAACTGTTCTAATGGTGAACAGTATGTAAAAGAGTGTAACTGCTATAATATACTCCATTATAGGCATAATATTATGGAGCAGTTTATCAAAGATTTTAATTCCAAGTTTGTAAGAATGTCTCTCTAAGTAAATTCTACAGATATTCTAAAGATTAAAAAAAAAATCTGCATATAAATTTACAAAATATTTTTTGGAGTCTGCAGCTGATAAATGTCTTATTTCTCATAATATTCATTTGCCAACTTTATACTTTAGGTTTGTCATATTCTCTGTCGAACTTCCATTATTCCACAGTTATGCTTAATAGCTATTTATCTATTATAATAATTTATTATAAACTCTATATATTGTTTTTTCTATAACCTCCTGAATTGTAAAGCGCTGCAGAATATGTTGTTGGTATAGAAATAAAGGTTTTTTTTATTATTATTAATATTATTTATATTTCTGATATTTAATGTTTTTTTTTATTATTTTTCTTCTCCTTTACACAGGGACAAACTGACATTTTTTCTATATGTCTCACTATCTCATACTTCTTTATGTATACAGTATAATTATATAATATTTTGTTTATTTATATTTCATAGGATCTTTTTTGTTTTGTTTTTCTTATATTTTTGATTGTTGTTTCCTTTCAGGATTCAGTATTGGGGATTTGTAAGGTTCGGATATTTTTGTGTTCCTTCCGTGTTTTGTTACAAACCTGGTGGAATTTGACACTTTATGATCCATTTTTAGTAAATCCGCTTATCCAGCAATTGCAGCCGTTGATTTGGGGCTTCTGCAGCCGCGATGTTGTTCCATTTCTCTGTATTTGGCCGGTTCAGTGACCTCCTGCTGTAAACTTGTATTAAAAACATGAGAAATGAAATAGAGTTTTGCTATTTTATTTCTATGGCTCCAGCATACTGGGGAGATTTGTACTGAAAACTAAAGTGTTTATATCCAAACCTGTCCTTGGAGTAGCTGACAAGATTTTAGAGATACCATGGCACCTATAAAATAAAGAAGGAGTGGTATATTTATATGGGACCCATATGTGAAGAACATACAGTAATACCCAGGTGTGACGGGTCCTTCTCCCATATCACACAATCAACAGAGCGAGAGATGGCTGTTCAATCCAAAGAGCATTTATTGCAAGCAAATCAAACAGTCCATAACATAATCCACCATACAGAGGGTAAAAATAGTCCAGAAATATGAATTTAATCCATTAAGCGATAAATGTCCAGGTCTCTTTGGGGAGCTGCAGCTTTTCCCTCAGAGGTTCAATCTTCCTGCTTCACTCTTGAAGTTCTCAAACAGACTGACTCTACCCCCCAGGTAAGCAGAGAGTTTACAGTAGGTGGATACCAGGCCACCCTCCCCCAGACTTAAGGCCCCTTTACACACTGAGACTTTCTAGCGATCCCACCAGCGATCCTGACCTGGCCGGGATCGCTGGAAAGTCTCTAAACAGTCGCTGGTGAGCTGTAAAACAGGCAGATCTGGCCAACGACACAGCAGCGATGCGGACCTGCAGAACGACCTCGCTGATCATTGGGGACGTGTCACACAGCAGCTATTTGACGACTCACACCTATGTTAGGGGCGTGGTGTTTGGCGCTGAACCCACCTAGGTGTCCTTTTTACACGCAACTCTCAGCTCCGATTGGTGATCGCTAGTGCGGTCTTATTGGCGACCCCGAGCTTGGAAAGATTGGCAAAAGTAGCGCTTGTATATCCTTTCTTCCTGAGCTTCTGTTGCTTAGCGGATCTTTGTAGAGTTCTCTGTGCGGCGACTCCACACTGGTTTATCTATACAGCATCAATACAGCTTCAATTAAATTATGCTTACCGTATAGGCTTTATAGTATTGCAGACTGGAGAACTCTCTAATGATCCGCAAACCAGCACGCTCAGGAACAAGGTAGCTTTGAAACAAAGGACGGAAGTGCTAAAGTTGCCTTCTTTTCAGTGAAAGCCGCCCAATCAGAACTCAACAGCGACCACCAATTGGAGGTAAGGGGGTGGGAAAGGGAACGCTATAGCACGCCTACGGGCTGGGTTCTAAGTCGCTAACTATGTCATTGTAACGGTGTCAAACACACCGATACATGCTGCGCAGCGGGAAACAAAGGACCAAAAAATGGTCCTGAACGATTTGTAGCGATCAGCGACCTCAGAGCGGGGGCCAGGTCATTGATGCGTGTCACACACTGCAATGTCGCTGGAGAGTTCGCTATTACGTTACAAAACCGGGGAACACAGGAACACTACAGGGAGTAATTACCTACAGACAATACAATATACACACAAGCAATACAAATAATGGACAGTGAACCAAGCGTAAAATACAAACCTACACAGCATGATACACAGTACACCATATTCCACCATCACAACCTCTCCCTCCTTCTGAATAAGTGAGTATGCCATGAGGTCTACACAGACCTCTGGCCATCTCACTTAAGTCCATGCTGCTCAGCTGTGGATAGTCTATAGTTCTTCTTGCCGGGACAGTCCATCAGGGTTCTGGTGTTGGCTTCCACGCTTGTATTGGATGGAGAAGCTGTAGGGTTGTAAGAACAAGCTCCACCGCAGTCCATTGTCCCCTGACATGTGGTTCAGCCATGTGAAGGGGTTGTAGTCTGTCAGAATTGTAAAGTGTCTGCCATACAAGTAAGGCACTCCTTTTCGATGGTGGAATAGGCAACCTCTCAATCCAGTAGTTTTCGACTGACAAAAGCGACAGGGTGTTCCTCCCCGGCAGCGGTCACCTGGCTAAGAACTGCCCCAATCCCAAATGTGGACGCATCTGTCTGCACGAGCAACCTGCGCTTATAGCCTGGGGCGACCAAGACAGGAACAGTAATTAGGGCAGTCTTTAATGCTGAGAAGGCCTCCTCGCATGCAGTTGTCCATGTCACATTCCTAGGCATGTTCTTGCGGGTCAGGTCGGTTAGGGGCTTGGCCAAGGTGCTAATATTAGGAACAAATTTTCTATAGTAACCCGCAGTCCCCAAAAAAGCAAGTACCTGCTTCTTTGTCTGGGGTCTACAGCAGTTACTAATAGCTTCCACCTTGGCGGGCTCAGGCCTTAGGGCCCCTGACCCTACTCTGTGCCCAATGTACTGCACCTCAGCTATCCCCAACTGGCATTTATCAGGGCGAATGGTCAGTCCTGCAGTCAGGATACGGTCCAGCTTTATGGCCAAGTGTTTAAGATGGTCCTCCCAGGTTGCGCTGAAAATGGCAATGTCGTCCAGATAAGCACAGGCAAAGTCCTGACATTGTTCCAACAGTCAATCCACTAGTCTCTGGAAGGTAGCGGGGGAATTTTTCATCCCAAAGGGCATTCCCAGGAACTCAAATAGTCCAAAAGGAGTAATGAAGGCGGAGTGCTCCCGAGCGTCCTCCGTTAGGGCTATCTGCCAGTACCCCTTACTCAAGTCTAGCGTGGTTACAAATTGGGCAAACTAGTAGATGATCCAATAGATCATCAATCCTTGGCATGGGGTAAGCATCACTCTTTGTGGCATAGTTTAATCTCCGGTAGTCCACACAAAATTGCATTGTACCATCCTTTTTGGGGACCAGAACAACAGGAGAGGCCCAGGGGCTGTGAGATGACTGAATAACCCCCAGTTGTTTCATCTCCTCCAGTTCAGTCTTTATCATGCCTTGAACCGCCTCTGGGACCCGGTAGGCCACCTGCTGGATGGGGTGTTGACCCTTGATCTGATAATATTTTACTGGGGAACCCTACCCGGGCAAAGATGGTAATGAGTCGCCCACCACAGTGCTGCAGCGGTCACCTCCGGGACACTGTGGGGACTTCTCTTTAGGGACCTCTCTGGCAACAGGTAGGTCAGGTTGTTTACTTCTGAGTCGTGACGCCACTCTTGGTTTTTGCGGTCAGGGTGATGGGTGACCGGCACTGCAGTTTAACGAGCGTCTGGGGCTGATGGTGTCTGCAGACTGGTGGTATGGCTTCCCAAGAGTGAGGCTGGCCCCAGGTGCTCGGGTGTATGCGTGTAGAACAACAGGTCGCAGAAGAACGCAGAGTCAGTCCAAAGTGTCTTGCAACTGGTTTTTACTCATTTTCAAGTGCTTCAAGTGGTACTCGGGCGATGCTGAGATACACCAAATGAGAACCAGGTATCCTGCAGGCTGGTATCGGGGTAATTGTTAGCTTGCCTTCCTAGCACTTCTTGTTTCGGACAACCCCTGACTTAAAGTACCGTAGGATTCATCCAGGGAAGTCACAGCTGCCTTTTCTCCCCTTTCTGGCCCGTTTGCTGGCAGCGTGGACCAAGGTGGATAGCTCCAGGCTCAATCCTCCTTATGGGCCCCCTCACTGCTGATGCTCGGACTCTGTGTTGGTTGGTGTGGGACTTGTTGTCCACCCCACTGGTTGGTTTAGCAGACCACTAAATGGATGTCTGGCTCTAGGGACCTGTTCCCCTTGCATCCCTAGCCCTCCAGAAGTCTCCGTACGCGACCAGCTGAATCCTCTTCCTCAGCGTCTTTCTGTCCAACTTCTGGTGACCGTTCTCCCCCGCCAACAGCTACTAAACGTGCAGGGTTTGACTAGTGTTCACTCTCCTGCGTCTCCACTATCAGACTCGGCTTGCACTGCAACCTAGCTTCCAGCCTCTCCACCGCACCACTCGCTGAGATGTGGAGGCCACGCCCCCTCCTGGGTCTGCCCAGGGGTCCCCTCTAAGGTGTGTGTGAGACCTGGTCACTATGTGTCTGTGCTTAAACACCCTATTCAGCCTTTAGGATTACCTGTTTGCACTCACCCAGCAGAGGTGCAGTACTCAGTGGCGCCTGACCAGGTCAGGGGCGCCACAGTAACAAGATCCTTGGCTACCGTTACGGCTGTAATTCTGGAAAGGGCCACGGCTTCAGGATACTGAGTGGCATAGTCCTCCACCACTGTCAGAATGTATTTTTTCCCTGACCGGCTGGGGTGGGCCAGAGGTCTTATGATGTCCACAGCTACACGTTGAAATGGTTCTTCAATCATGGGCAGGGGTTGCAGAGGTACTTTGTGTCGGGCTCCAGGATGCCGCATTCGCTGGCACACATCGCAGGTGCGGCAATAATGGGCTACCGACTGTGAGATGCCAGGCCAGTAAAAACTTTGGGTGAGTCTCTTTTCAGTCCTTTTTCTCCCTTGGTGCCCAGCCAAGGGGATGTCATGGGCCAGTTGGAGTACCTGTGTACTTCTGGGGAACAATGAGTTGCTTGGTCACCATGTCAGGGATGCCCATGCCACTGGCCTTCTTTACATGATAATACAATCCCTGTTCTCGGGTGAAGCAGTCTCCATTATCTCCCACATGCCCAGTCTCTGCCCTTAACCTAAGAGCTGCCAAGGTACTGTCACCTTCTGTTTCTCTTCTAAACTCCTCTCTATCCCAAGAATCTCCCAATGTAGTAGCAGGGGACAGATTGCTTACCGACTCTGATGGGAGTTGTGGCAGCTGCTCGCCGGTGAAGTCCTGATGTTGGCATGCTTGCATTGCTTGTACTCGGGTGACGGCTCCCACAAAATGGCACTGTAACTCTCCAATGTCGTTTCCCAGGAGAATATCTGCAGGAAGTCCTACCATAACTCCAATCCAGCACAGTTTTTTGCCATTACTATAATCCAAATGCACAGAAGCTTGCGGTATATATTTGCGAGTCCCTCATGGCAGGACAATAGGGATTCCAGGGCCCTGGTGAATTGACTCGGGTCAAACTACACGAGGGTCAGCGATAGTCAGGAAGGCCCCTGTATCTCTAAATCCCGACACTTTGTATCCATCGATTAAGACATCCTGCAGGTGATGTTGCCGTTGATCAGAGTAGCTTAGGGACAAAGGCAGCAGGCCGTACACTCCAGAAGGTATGTCTATTGTGCAGGGGTTGGCAGTCCACTCCGGTGAAGTGTATGATAGCTCTTCCTCAGGCGGGATGGAGTGAACAAGATGCACCGGATGAGATGGATGTGCGTGGGGCTCCCTCCGAGTACTTGCGGAACAACTGGATTGCAGGTGCCCAGGCTGCCCACACCGATAACATTGTGGTTTACTGGGCAAAATGTCCATGTGGACTTATTTACGTGGGGCTTACCTCTCGTGAGTTTAGAGTAAGGATCCTGGAGCACATTAGGGATATAAAGAGGGCTGCTGGAGTGGTGAAACCTGAGGAACTTGAGTTATTGAAGAACATCCCAAAGCATTTCAGGGAGAGTCATAATTGCAATTGGCGGCTTCTTAAGTTCCGGGGGATTGATAGAATATATCTGAGTCCTAGGGGGGGTGATCCCAAGAGAATCCTGGCACAGAGGGAGGTCAGGTGGATCACGGTTTTGGAGACGGAAAAGCCGAGGGGGTTAAATGATTCCATCTCTTTTGCCCACACCGATAACATCTCCTCCTTGGATTCCCACAGGGCATAGTCGGAACTGTTGGGGCCCAGGATTGTAAGCTGTGGTTGTCATCGGTCTGCGGCTGGTTGGAGGTGCAGGCATAACTGGAGAAGGCCGGGGTGCAGGAGCAGGCTGTAGTTTATTGTCCAGAAGCCTCCTCCATTGCGGTCGGATAGTAAGGGTCTCATCAGCTAGGGCTGCAGCTCTATCCAAGGTGTGCGGCGTACGCTCTCTAACCAATTCCCGTATTTCTGAGGGACACTTGTAAAGAAATTGTTCTATAAGAGATACCTGTATAACGTCTTCCACAGTAAAGGCATCTTCCGCTTCCAGCCATCTCCGACATGCCTGGGACATCTTATGGGCATACATCCTAAACGCATCCCGTGTGGTGCATGCGAGGTCTCGGAACTGTGCCCTGTGTGAGTCTGGGGTGATGGCATGGTATTCCAGGATAGTCGGCTTTACAATGTTATAATCCCAGTTCCGCTGTGAGTCAATGGTGCGATAAGCCTCTGCCAGGCTTCCGTTCAGGAGTCTCACTAAAAAATGCATCCAGCCAGAGTGGAGAACCTCCATCATGACACATGTAACGCCCCACTTCCGCTTCAGGGATGCCACAGAACTTGTACACTTTGGCAAACAGGTGAAGTAAGTTATTTTATTTATCGTGACGCCACTCACGGCTTGCGGTCAGGGATGTAATGACCGCCGCTGCAGGTTTTACGAGCTTCTGGGGCTGATGAGGTCTGCAGCCAGATGATGTTGCCTCCCGTGAGTGGGGTAGGCCCCAGGGGCTTGGGTGAGCAGGGTGACAGGTCCCCAAATAACACAGGCAGAGTCCAACAGTCTTTTCACTGGTTTTTACTCACTCAGGTGTTTCTGTTAGCTGACCCGGGCGATGCTGCGATTAACCAGGTAGGACCAGGTCTTCCTCAGGCCAGTCTGAGTGTAAACAATTAGCTTGCCTTCCTAGCACTTCTGTGTTTGGATAACCCCCTGACCTGAAGTACCATGGGGGTCTATCCATGGAGTCACAACTGCCTTTTCTCCCCTGTTTTCGGCCCGCTTCCCGGCAGCGTGGACCAAGGAAAATAGCTCCAGGCTCTTATGGGTCCCTGCGTTGCTGCTGAGACCCGGACTCTGTAAGGTTGGTGAGGTTCCTGTAGTTCCCCTCACCGGCAGGTTTAGCAGGCAGATAAACTGGAGTCTGCTCTAGGGACCTGTACCCTGTACATATCTAGTCGCCAGGAGCAACTTCTCCGTCCTCCCTCGGTGACCGTTCATCCCCACTAACTGTCACTACACCGCGCAGGGTCTGACTAGTGGCAGCACGCGCATCTCACTCGCGACTGCCGCGTGCCACTACCAGACTGGTTCTCCTCTCTTCCTGACAACCTCTGCACTTTAGCTCCCAGCCCCTCCGCTACACCTCTTGATGAGATTTGAAAGCTAGCCCCCTATGGAGACTACCCAAGAGTCCCCTCTGAGGGTGTGGGAGACATGGTTGCTATGTGTCTGTGCGTACACACCTCATTCTGGCCTTTAGAATTACCTGGAAGTACTGTCCCAGCATGGGAGCAGTACTCAGTGGTGCCTGACCAGGTCAGAGGCGCCACATTCCCCCTTGGGTATCGACAGCACGTCCTTAGGCTGCAAAGACAAGAAAATAAAATACAACTTTTCCCACACAGGGGAGATATTTACACATAAATATACCAGATACCATACCACCACCACCCACCACCCACGAGTCTTTAACCAAAACCCGGATACGGAGTGATCACCAGTCTTTTTGGTGACCTGGTCTCGGCCATAGACCATTCCGGTGATAGTCCTTTTTGTCCTGGTGACGTAGGGTAGGCCCCATAAACAGGCGTACCTGCTTCATTCCCTTGTGCTGGAGAGCAGGCAGCATAAACAGGAGTGCCCCCTTGGTGGTGCAGAGCCATGCCCCTCAACAGGCAGACTCTGGGGTTGGTACCACTGAGGTAACTATACACACTGCTCTGTCCCCTTATGGGTCCCTGCGTTGCTGCTGAGGCTCCGACCTGTCAGTTTGGTGAGGTACCTGTAGTTCCCCTCACCGGCAGGTTTAGCAGGCAGATAAACTGGAGTCTGCTCTAGGGACCTATACCCCGTACGTGCCTAGTCACCAGGAGCAACTTCTCCGTCCTCCCTCGGTGACCATTCTCCCCCACTAACTGTCACTACACCACGCAGGGTCTGACTAGTGGCAGCGCGCGCATCTCACTCGCGACCGCCGCATGCCACTACCAGACTGGTTCTCCTCTCTTCCTGACAACCTCTGCACTTTAGCTCCCAGCCCCTCCGCTACACCTCTTGATGAGATTTGAAAGCTAGCCCCCTATGGAGATTACCCAAGGGTCCCCTCTAAGGGTGTGGGAGACTTGGTTGCTATGTGTCTGTGCGTACATACCTCATTCTGGCCTTTAGAATTACCTGGAAGTACTGTCCCAGCATGGTTGCTTTACTCAGTGGTGCCTGGCCAGGTCAGGGGCGCCACATACACACTGCTTCTCAAAGTCCTTGAAGAACCCTTCCACATCTCTAGAAGCCTCATCAAATGGCTTGAAGTCCGCCCGGGTGATCCTTACAGGCTCGCAGATCGCTGGGTTTACACTCCAAGTGACATTAGTCCCTCTCTCGGACTCCATTGCTTCTTGTCTCCTCTGTACTCGGCGAGCAGCCTCCTCCTTGTACTCCTGAGATACACCGGGTCCCAGAACCTCCATCTCTTCTTCGAACCACACCACCCACTGGCTTTTTGGGGCAGGGATCCTCGTGTCCAGTGCTTATCTGTCAGACATCTGGGAGGAGGTGGACTAGCTTGCACCCACCAGTAGATCATTTAAGGCTTCTTTACTCAGTCCCTGGTAGCTCAGGCCCAGATCTCTGGCTCTCTCCTGTAGACTGGATGCAGTCCAGTTTCTGTACTCACTCTGCTGGTGGATCTCCATTGGGCTGTGCTCTGTTGATCCCACCGCTGCCACCAGTTGTCACGGGGTCTTTCTCCCATATCACACAGTCAACAGAGTGAGAGATGAGTGAACAATCCAAAGAATATTTATTCCAAGCAAATCAAACGGTCCATAACATAATCCACCATACAAAGGGTAAAAATAGTCCAGAAATATGAATATAATCCAATAAGCGATAAATGTCCAGGTCTGTTTGGGGAGCTGCAGATTTTCCCTCAGAGGTTCAATCTTCCTGCTTCACTCTTGAAGTTCTCAAACAGACTGATTCTTCCCCCAGGTAAACAGAGAGTTTACAGTAGGTGGATCCCATGTCCCCCTCCCCCAGACTTAGGGACAGGAACACTACAGGGGGTGATTACCTACACACAATACAATGTACACACAAGCAATACAGATAAAGGACAGCGAACCAAGCGTAAAATATGAACCTACACAACATGATACACAGTACACCATATCCCACCATCACACCAGGTCAAAGTCTAACTCATGTCTACTGTATTATATAGTAATCT
Source organism: Anomaloglossus baeobatrachus (assembly GCF_048569485.1). Lineage (NCBI taxonomy): Eukaryota > Metazoa > Chordata > Amphibia > Anura > Aromobatidae > Anomaloglossus > Anomaloglossus baeobatrachus. Next base: position 124,829,604 of record NC_134364.1, read on the forward strand.
CTCCAGAGTTTGGTGTCGGTGGTGTTATTCAGCTGATACTCGTTTGTAACAACTGAAATCGGAAATAAATCCCTACAGTTGATCCCAAATAGTGACTGCATAAGCTAAGCATTTTTATACAATGACTGCACCAGCAGAATGCCGAGTGCAGCTCTGAAGTAACATTTATGCTTTAACTTTTAACCAGCACAAGATAAGTACTGTAGTATATGTACAACGCAACTGCATCAGCTGAGCAGTGAGTGCAGCTCTAGAGTATAATACAGGTTGTAGCTTAGGATCAGTACAGGATCAGTAATGTAATGTATGTACACAGTGACTGCACCAGCAGAATAGTGAGTGCAGCTCTGGAGTATAATACAGGAGGTAACTCAGGATCAGTAATGTAATGTATGTACACAGTGACTGCACCAGCAGAATAGTGAGTGCAGCTCTAGAGTATAATACAGGTTGCAGCTTAGGATCAGTACAGGATCAGTAATGTATGTACACAGTGACTGTATCAGCAGAATAGTGAGTGCAGCTCTGGAGTATAATACAGAATGTAACTCAGGATCAGTACAGGATAAGTAATGTAATGTACAGTGCCTTGCGAAAGTATTCGGCCCCTTGAATTTTTCAACCTTTTCCCACATTTCAGGCTTCAAACTTAAAGATAAAAAATTTAAATTTCATGGTGAAGAATCAACAAATGGAGACAATTGTGGAGGTGAATGAAATTTATTGCTTATGTTAAATTTTTGTAAAAAATAAAAAACTGAAAATTGGGGTGTGCAATATTATTCATTCCCTGTAAGTGAATACTTTGTAGCGCCCCCTTTTGCTGCGATTACAGCTGCAGTCGCTTGGGGAATGTGTCTATCAGTTTTGCACATCTAGAGACTGAAATTCTCGCCCATTCTTCCTTTGTAAACAGCTGGAGCTGAGTGAGGTTGGATGGAGGCGTTTTTGAACAGCAGTTTTCAGCTCTTTCCACAGATTCTCGATTGGGTTCAGGTCTGGACTGTGACTTGGCCATTCTAACACCTGGATACATTTATTTGTGAACCATTCCATTGTAGATTTTGCTTTGTGTTTGGGATCATTGTCTTGGAAGACAAATCTCCGTCCCAGTCTCAGGTCTTTTGCAGACTCCAACAGGTTTTCTTCAAGAATGGTCCTGTATTTGGCTCCATCCATCTTCCGATCAATTTTAACCATCTTCCCTGTCCCTGCTGAAGAAAAGCAGGCCCAAACCATGATGCTGCCACCACCATGTTTGACAGTGGGGATGGTGTGTTCAGGATGATGAGCTGTGTTGCTTTTACACCAAACATATCATTTGGCATTGTGCCCAAATAGTTAGATTTTGGTTTCATCTGAGCAGAGCACCTTCTTCCACATGTTTGGTGTCTCCAGGTGGCTTGTGGTAAACTTTAAACAACACTTTTTATGGATATCTTTGAGAAATGGCTTTCTTCTTGCCACTCTTCCATAAAGACCAGATACAGTTAGGTCCAGAAATATTTGGACAGTGACAAAATTTTGGCGAGTTGGGCTCTGCATGCCACCACATTGGATTTGAAATGAAACCTCTACAACAGAATTCAAGTGCAGATTGTAACGTTTAATTTGAAGGTTTGAACAAAAATATCTGATAGAAATTGTAGGAATTGTACACATTTCTTTACAAACACTCCACATTTTAGGAGGTCAAAAGTAATTGGACAAATAAACCAAACCCAAACAAAATATTTTTATTTTCAATATTTTGTTGCGAATCCTTTGGAGGCAATCACTGCCTTAAGTCTGGAACCCATGGACATCACCAAACGCTGGGTTTCCTCCTTCTTAATGCTTTGCCAGGCCTTTACAGCCGCAGCCTTCAGGTCTTGCTTGTTTGTGGGTCTTTCCGTCTTAAGTCTGGATTTGAGCAAGTGAAATGCATGCTCAATTGGGTTAAGATCTGGTGATTGACTTGGCCATTGCAGAATGTTCCACTTTTTTGCACTCATGAACTCCTGGGTAGCTTTGGCTGTATGCTTGGGGTCATTGTCCATCTGTACTATGAAGCGCCGTCCGATCAACTTTGCGGCATTTGGCTGAATCTGTGCTGAAAGTATATCCCTGTACACTTCAGAATTCATCCGGCTACTTTTGTCTGCTGTTATGTCATCAATAAACACAAGTGACCCAGTGCCATTGAAAGCCATGCATGCCCATGCCATCACGTTGCCTCCACCATGTTTTACAGAGGATGTGGTGTGCCTTGGATCATGTGCCGTTCCCTTTCTTCTCCAAACTTTTTTCTTCCCATCATTCTGGTACAGGTTGATCTTTGTCTCATCTGTCCATAGAATACTTTTCCAGAACTGAGCTGGCTTCATGAGGTGTTTTTCAGCAAATTTAACTCTGGCCTGTCTATTTTTGGAATTGATGAATGGTTTGCATCTAGATGTGAACCTTTTGTATTTACTTTCATGGAGTCTTCTCTTTACTGTTGACTTAGAGACAGATACACCTACTTCACTGAGAGTGTTCTGGACTTCAGTTGATGTTGTGAACGGGTTCTTCTTTACCAAAGAAAGTATGCGGCGATCATCCACCACTGTTGTCATCCGTGGACGCCCAGGCCATTTTGAGTTCCCAAGCTCACCTGTCAATTCCTTTTTTCTCAGAATGTACCCGACTGTTGATTTTGCTACTCCAAGCATGTCTGCTATCTCTCTGATGGATTTTGTTCTTTTTTTTCAGCCTCACGATGTTCTGCTTCACCTCAATTGAGAGTTCCTTAGACCGCATGTTGTCTGGTCACAGCAACAGCTTCCAAATGCAAAACCACACACCTGTAATCAACCCCAGACCTTTTAACTACTTCATTGATTACAGGTTAACGAGGGAGACGCCTTCAGAGTTAATTGCAGCCCTTAGAGTCCCTTGTCCAATTACTTTTGGTCCCTTGAAAAAGAGGAGGCTATGCATTACAGAGCTATGATTCCTAAACCCTTTCTCCGATTTGGATGTGAAAACTCTCATATTGCAGCTGGGAGTGTGCACTTTCAGCCCATGTTATATATAGAATTGTATTTCTGAACATGTTTTTGTAAACAGCTAAAATAACAAAACTTGTGTCACTGTCCAAATATTTCTGGACCTAACTGTATGTGCAGTGTACGACTGATTGTCGTCCTATGGACAGACTCTGGCACCTCAGCTGTAGATCTCTGCAGTTCATCTAGAGTGATCATGGGACTCTTGGCTGCATCTCTGCTCAGTCTTCTCCTTGTGTGAGATGACAGTTTGGATGGACCACCGGGTCTTGGTAGATTTGCAGTGGTATGATCCTCCTTCCATTTCAATATGATCGCTTGCACAGTGCTCCTTGGGATGTTTAAAGTTGTGGAAATCGTTTTGTAACCAAATCCGGCTTTAAACTTCTCCACAACAGTATCACGGACCTGCCTGTTGTGTTCCTTGGTCTTCATGATGCTCTCTGTGCTTTACACAGAACACTGAGACTATCACAGAGCAGGTGCATTTATACGGAGACTTGATTACACACAGGGGCTTATATTTATCATCATCAGTCATTTAGGACAACATTGGATCATTCAGAGATCCTCAATCAACTTCTGGAGTGAGTTTGCTGCACTGAAAGTAAAGGGGATGAATAATATTGCACGCCCCAATTTCAGTTTATTATTTTTTCAAAAAGTTTAAAATAAGCAATAAATTTCCTTCATCTTCACAATTATGTCCACTTCTTGTTGATTATTCACCAGAACATTAACATTTTTATCTTTATGTTTGAAGCCTGAAATGTGGGAAAAGGTTGAAAAATTCAAGGGGGACGAATACTTTCGCAAGGCACTGTATGTACACAGTGACTTCACTTGCAGAATAGTGAGTGCAGCTCTGGAGTATAATACAGGATGTAGCTCAGAATCAGTAATGTAATGTGAGGGTGACTCCGCCAGCAGATTATAAAGTGCAGCTTTGGAGTCTAAAATAAAGTCTAATCAGGATTAGTACAAGACAAGTAATGTAATGTGCAATGTGTGTACATGAAAGAGGAGTGAGAATTTAACTGTTACTGTACACTTTCAGCCCCACTTTGACTCATATTTAGTGCATATTTAAGGAAGAAATCAAGCCTAAATTGCTTTGAAAAGTTACAAAATATTTCTGCAATGTGGTTTTGTGAAAAAGTGTTCACGTTTGGGTGATGTAGGTGCGTAATGTCACACCTTGTCGAGTGAGTGAAAAGCAGTGTTTTTGTTTTCACCAGAAATCCTATTCCAGTCTCTGACTGGAGTAAGGTTTGTGGTGAGGTGCATAGAGGTGCACACTGCTCATCAGACTCTCTTAATTTCTTAAGAGGCATGATATAGATGACTATCTGACTCCAATACTTATTTATTTTGTACAACCCAAAGGCTAGCAATAGACAAGACCCTAATTGTCATGCTAGTTACTGGGAAGTACCAAGCGAGCAGCAAAAGGGGAGGGAAGGTGACCCATGCGCCCAGAAAAAGGGGAGATGGTGACCCCTGACCAAACCTACTACTGGCCCCTGGGGCTTCTCACCACCTTAAATAGGTTCTGCACCTATGCGATGAGCTGGATACCTGACCCTACGTATCCCTTGTACTGGACTGTAAATAGGGAATGGGTGGGATGAGATCTTCATGAACCTCACCAAATGCTAAAGGAACACACAAGAAGGACACACAGGGGGAAAATGTAGGAACTACTTGTGACGACATGGACTCTCATGGGTTAAAGTTTATTAACATTCAGCCAGACTATTGTTTTTATGTGTGCTAAGTCATGTTTGCTTAGCTATTGCTCTCCAGACTTTTCCAGTAATCATTGTATTGTAGTTGTGTATTGATAATGTAATTACCTTAGTAGCCATTGTCTAGTCAGTGACTTGCTGTCTCCATGTAGATATACTGAGTCTTTCTATGCACATCATTTAAATGAACATTATCCATGTGAGGTAAATCCGGAGATATGACGATAAATCATGATATTCAAGTATGTCAGGAAGCCCTCTCCTGGTGTCACCCCCCCTTTCCTTCACACAACTGGTTTAGCAACAAATCCCATGGCCATGTCCTGTGATATGGAAATTAGGTGGCTTAGGGACAATGGACACAGGATGACTCCCTGCCGTGACCCTGTAGTGGGGGCTGCTAGCTAGTTAGCAAGGCTATGGAAATAGCCAGACAGAACGACTCCAGTAAAAAATGGTTCATATCTCGCAAGCCATATTTCCGATAAATATGGCAACCATAAAAATGGTGTCTCTGCATGCGGACGATGCCGGCACACCCTTTTTATGGGAGCAGGACATTGGGAAATGCCCCAGGCATGATATCAGCCAATGGGGAACTGGCAGACAGGTCATGAGTCCCCTCGTTCTGTAGCTAAATTCATAACTGTCACAATGAGAGCATTGGCGTCCGCCTACGACGCTCCCAGGCAAAGTTATGGCCCATATTCCATGTTGGGATATTGTCCATAACTCAAGCCAGGGGTGGAGCAGTGCTCCCTGTGAGGTCACGAAGGTAGGAGGGGACCTGGATTTGGCCAGGTTGATAACCCTACTTCGGCCATTTTCCAGGGTCTTTTCGCTGGGGGCACGTGTAGGAAACATCTGTGGGAAGGATCCTAGAAACCTGGGTACAGCGCCCCCCTGTGGCCAGACGCAACAAGGTAACTGCTGGAACTGTGTATGCCTGTTTGTAACCCATGCTTTGATTGTAACTGTACTCTGACATATGTATATTCTGTAGATTCCCTATTGTATATATTGTAGTTCTAGTGTGCTTTAGGCTGATTAAATTATATAATTAATCTTGGGCTGTTCTGTTATCTCGATCTTGAATCCCACGTCTGTGTGTTCGGCTAATAGTTACCGTAAAGCGGTTGGTGGCAGCGAGTTGTGCCAAGGATTATTGTGGGGAGGCCAGTGAGATTCGGGGAGATTTTATATATTCCGCCCGCGGAGGTCGGGGGAATATATACCTTACTCTCACCGGGGACCCTTCAATAATCGGCATAAGTAGTATAGCGGCCTCCTTGCTTATGGTCGGGCAATTCCATAATTGGCCTGACTATAAGAGGGGCGCTAGAGAGCGCGTCACGTGCTCTGTCTGTCGGTCGGGAGGTATAAAGGAGGGGTGACCCCACTTGTTACCCCCCGATTGTGACGTACTGGTAGCCAGCGCGGGGGATTTCTGAGTGACCCCCCCGGTGGTTTGTGACATATTGGTGGCATAGCGGTGGGATCGAGATAATAGTGTGTGTGAGTGTGAGACCCATACTCCCAGACACTAAAGACTGCCTGCAGCAGCTGTGGCTGCTGGGGTCTTCAGACTAGCTCAACACTAGAGTGTCAGAGTGCAGATACTGTAAGGTGTGTGGAGGCATCAGGTGTCAGTTCTGTGTCAGTGACCAAAAGTCTGCAAGAATGGCTGATGGCACCAGGAGCAGAGCTATGCAACTGGCCAATGCTAAGGCAGGAGCCGAAGAGAGGGAGGACGGTGCTGTGGACAGCAATGAGGAGGTTGCCCACGAGTCCTCCAGGAGCTCGACGCCAGAAAACCGTTCTGCCGAGGACATTGCGCAACCTGGCACTGCTGGACAAGATGAGGAGGAGCTCACCCAAGGTTCCTCAACGAGCCAGATGCCAGCCCTCCGCTCTGAAAGGGACAGTGAATCACCAGGCTCCGCAGCGTGCCGCAGATCACCACGTGCCATTCCACCGAGCCTGGGAGGCTCGGATAGCCTTCTTCAAATGGCTATGGCCCTTCTCCAGGCTGGAGACCAGAAGGGCTACAAGGAACTCCTGGCAGAGCGCAGGGCAGAGCGGCACGCAGAGCGTGAGGCTGCGGAGCGAGAGCGGCAGGCAGCGCGTGAAGAGCGAGAGCGAGAGCGACAGGCAGACCGTGACTACCAGCTGCAGCTAGCTCAGCTCCGGCCCTCATCAGCCACATGTGACCTTCAAAACACCAAACTTCCAAAGGTCCGTGTTGAGGACTTCCCAGTGCTGGAGAAGGATGGAGACTTGGACTCTTTCCTGACTGCTTTTGAACGGACTTGCTTGCAGCACCATCTGAACAAGGACCAGTGGGCCAAATACCTGACCCCCCGTTTAAGGGGTAAGGCCCTGGATGTCCTTGGGGACTTGCCTGCTGAGGCAGATCAGGGCTACGACACCATCAAGCGGGCCCTGATCCAACAGTACAACCTCACTCCAGAGTCCTACCGCAAGAAGTTCCGGAGCCTACAGAAGGGACCAAAGGACTCCTGGGCTGACCACCGGCGGGCACTTGCCCGAGCTGCCGACCACTGGACCCAAGGCCTGCAGCTTTCCACCGGACCGGAGATCCTGGACTTGTTCATCACGGAGCAACTCTTGTGGAACTGCCCTGAGGATCTCCGCCAGTTCATCCGAGACCAGAAGCCAAAGGGGTCCACGGCTACAGCTGCCCTTGCCGATGACTACACCAACAACCGGGCCCCTGAGGCCAGGAGAGCGGCCACCAGCAGCACCTGGAGAGGGGGTAAGATGAATTCTGCGACTGCCCCACCTGCCCCTAGACTGCAGGGGGTGTCCCCCTCAACTCCCCTCTCCAGGCCCGTGGCGGAACCTAGACGGTGCCACCAGTGCAACCTACCGGGACACTTCAAGGCCATGTGCCCTCAGCGTCCCAAGGCCCCGGCTCCGTCCCCGTCCCAAGGGCCGCCCAAGGTGTATTGTGTGGGTGGGGGTGGTGGTAGGTCCCTGGACAGCTTCCAACCTGTCACCGTCGGCCGGTCTGTGACCATAGGACTGCGAGACAGCGCCTCGGAGGTGACTCTGGTGCGGCCTGAGATGGTGTCCCCCCAAGACTTGATCCCTGGAAAAACCCTCGCTGTCTCCGGGATTGGAGGCACTGACCCGGCGCTGCCTGTTGCTGACATTTATGTGGACTGGGGCGCAGGGCGGGGGGTGAGGGAGGTGGGGGTAACTGATCGGATCCCTGCAAACGTGCTACTTGGGACAGATTTGGGGCAGATAACCTCCCAGTTTGGGCCCCCCCCAAGGGCTGAACCTTCAGCCCGTACTGACATGACTCCTAACAATGTTAATGTGTTATCTATGAATGATGTAAGGGAGGAGGGAGTGAACTCTGATATTTCTGCTTGCATAGACACCATAGACACACACACAGCTGCAGCTGTGACAGGGGAGGGGGTCAGAGAAAGGTGTGACAATGCCTCTACAAGTAACCAGCCTGTGAGCTGGGATCTGTTGCCCTCTGCAGGGATAAGCAGAGAGCAGGGTGCTGCAGGGGGAGGACCAGTGTGTGGGGTGGGGGCTACCACAGCAAATGTGGGGTCCCCAGAGATTTCACAGCGGGGTTCTGTTGCTGCAGGGGGGGAACAGGCAGGTGAGATTGGGGCCGGTCCAGGAGCGGAAGTGCTCCCAGGTAAGATCTCGGTGCATGGTTCCCCCACAACCGGGGTGTCAGGAAGCCAGGTAGGTCTGCCTGAACCGGCGACTTGGTCAGGAACGGAGGAGGAGCAGGCACGACCCACGGTCGCAGCGGCTGTGGCCGCTGTCACCCGCAGTGGGAGTGCTGGGAGCCAAGGGGCCTCCCGGAGGTCCGATAGCTCTTCCCCTTCTGACCAAGTGGCAGCCGAGTCAGGTGGAGGCCAGGACACAGGTCCCGGGGTACTGACTGAAGATGTGACAGTCTCGTCGATTCTGGCCACATCTAGTCCGGGGTTTCAGGCAGCGTTAGAAGCTGACGACAGCCTGAAAGCTCTTAAGGAGCAGGCGGCACAGCCTCCCTCGGACTCGGACCCGGAGCGAGTGGTCTGGGACCAAGGACGGCTGTACCGGGCCACGGTCCAGCAGGGTTCACCGGAGGCGTGGCCCAGGGACCGACAGTTGGTGGTACCCTATCCGTTCCGGACGGAGTTGTTGCGGATCGCACATGAGATTCCGATGGCCGGACACCTAGGGATCGCTAAGACCAAGGCCAGGTTAAACCAGCATTTCTACTGGCCAAAAATGGGGGCCGATGTGGCTGCCTACTGCCGTTCGTGTGAAACCTGTCAGAGAGTGGGGAAGGCGGGGCCACGCCCCAAAGCCCCACTGGTATCTCTGCCAATCATCGATGAGCCTTTCAGGAGGGTGGCTGTGGATCTGGTCGGCCCGCTGGCCATCCCCAGCAGCTCCGGGAAACGCTTCATACTGACGGTAGTGGACTATGCCACCCGGTACCCAGAAGCAGTGGCCTTGTCGTCCATTCGGGCTGACAAGGTGGCCACCGCATTGCTGGAGATTTTCTCCCGAGTGGGTTTTCCCCAGGAAATGCTCACTGACCGGGGGACCCAATTCATGTCCCAGCTGATGGAGGCCCTCTGTAAGGAAGTCCAGGTGCGACATCTGGTGGCCAGCCCGTACCATCCACAGACTAATGGCCTGTGCGAGCGGTTCAATGGCACCTTAAAGCAGATGCTTAAGATGTTGGTCGACTCCCATGGGCGTGACTGGGAGCGGTATCTCCCACACCTGTTGTTTGCTTACCGGGAGGTTCCACAGGCCTCAACAGGATTCTCACCGTTTGAGCTCCTGTACGGGCGACGTGTGCGGGGCCCCCTGGCTCTGGTGAAAGAGGCTTGGGAAGGGGATTTGGCCACCCCTGGAGTGTCGGTTATCGAGTATGTCATGCGCTTCCGGGACAAAATGCAGGCCTTGACGCAACTGGTACACGACAATATGGCTCAAGCCCAGGCCGATCAGAAGCGTTGGTACGACCAGAACGCTTGTGAGAGGACCTACCAAGTGGGTCAAAAGGTGTGGGTACTGGTCCCCGTACCACAGGACAAGCTTCAGGCAGCCTGGGAAGGCCCATACCTCGTGTACCAGCAGCTCAACCCTGTAACGTACCTGGTCACCCTGGACCCTGCCCGTGGAAGGCGGAAGCCCTTCCATGTGAACATGATGAAGGCACATCATGAGCGGGAGGCATGTGCGCTCCCCGTGTGCAACCTGCCCGAGGAGGGAGAAGCAGAAACCCTCTTGGATATGCTAGCCCAGGTTAGGGCAGGCGGATCCATTGAGGATGTGGAGGTTGGCCACCAGCTCTTGGAGGACCAACGGTCCCAGCTGTGGGCCACCCTACACCCCTTCCGGGGGTTGTTTACCAACCAGCCCGGAAGGACTGACTTGGCTGTCCATCACGTGGACACTGGGGATCATCCCCCGATCCGGCGTTCAGCATATCGGGTCTCCCTGGAGGTGCAGCAACACATGCGCCAGGAGATTGACGAGATGCTGAAGCTGGGGGTGATCCAGGCATCCAACAGCGCTTGGGCCTCGCCTGTAGTCCTCGTCCCTAAGAAGGACCGAACCACTCGGTTCTGCGTGGACTACAGGGGGCTCAATGCGGTCACGGTCGCCGATGCGTACCCAATGCCACGCATCGATGACCTGCTCGATCAGTTGGCCGGGGCTCAGTACCTGACCATCATGGATCTGAGCCGGGGATATTGGCAGATCCCCCTGACTCGCAAGGCCAGGGAACGCTCTGCCTTTATTACCCCATTTGGACTGTACGAGTCCACGGTGATGCCATTCGGGATGAGGAATGCCCCTGCCACTTTCCAGCGGATGGTCAACACCCTGCTCAAGGGACTTGAAGGGTACGCGGCCGCGTACCTGGATGACATTGCCGTCTTCAGTCCCACCTGGGAGGACCACCTAGAGCATCTAGCACAGGTGCTCAGGCGGATCCACCGGGCAGGTTTGACCATCAAGCCGGGAAAGTGTCAGCTGGCCATGAGCGAGGTCCAGTACCTCGGTCACCGGGTAGGTGGGAGAACACTGAAGCCCGAGCCTGAGAAAGTGGAAGCCATCGCATCCTGGCCCACCCCCAGGACCAAGAAGCAGGTGATGTCCTTCTTGGGGACCGCCGGGTACTATAGGAGGTTTGTTCCATGCTATAGTAGCCTGGCAAAGCCCTTGACGGACCTCACCAAGAAGAAGCTGCCCTCTGCAGTCGATTGGACAATGGACTGCGGGACAGCCTTCCGGGCCCTAAAGGACGCCCTGTCCAGCCCGCCCGTGCTACAGGCAGCCGACTTCACGCGGCCGTTTGTAGTACAGACCGACGCCAGTGACTTCGGCCTCGGTGCGGTGCTCAGCCAGGTGGACTCTGCGAACCAAGAGCACCCAGTCTTGTACCTGAGCAGGAAGCTGTTACCAAGGGAAGTTGCCTATTCCACGATGGAGAAGGAGTGCCTGGCCATAGTGTGGGCCCTGCAGCGTCTGCAACCCTATCTATACGGGCGCCACTTCATCGTGGAGACGGACCACAATCCCCTCAGCTGGTTGCACACCGTCTCTGGGACGAATGGGCGATTGTTGCGATGGAGCCTTGCGCTCCAGCAATACAACTTCACCATTCGCCACAAAAGGAGCCGTGACCACGGTAACGCAGACGGGCTGTCCCGACAAGGAGAGGTCGCGGACGGGCGCACGGGGGAACACCGGAGTGTGCTGCCCCCTAGCGCCCTCAAAAGGGGGGAGGTGTGAGGTAAATCCGGAGATATGACGATAAATCATGATATTCAAGTATGTCAGGAAGCCCTCTCCTGGTGTCACCCCCCCTTTCCTTCACACAACTGGTTTAGCAACAAATCCCATGGCCATGTCCTGTGATATGGAAATTAGGTGGCTTAGGGACAATGGACACAGGATGACTCCCTGCCGTGACCCTGTAGTGGGGGCTGCTAGCTAGTTAGCAAGGCTATGGAAATAGCCAGACAGAACGACTCCAGTAAAAAATGGTTCATATCTCGCAAGCCATATTTCCGATAAATATGGCAACCATAAAAATGGTGTCTCTGCATGCGGACGATGCCGGCACACCCTTTTTATGGGAGCAGGACATTGGGAAATGCCCCAGGCGTGATATCAGCCAATGGGGAACTGGCAGACAGGTCATGAGTCCCCTCGTTCTGTAGCTAAATTCATAACTGTCACAATGAGAGCATTGGCGTCCGCCTACGACGCTCCCAGGCAAAGTTATGGCCCATATTCCATGTTGGGATATTGTCCATAACTCAAGCCAGGGGTGGAGCAGTGCTCCCTGTGAGGTCACGAAGGTAGGAGGGGACCTGGATTTGGCCAGGTTGATAACCCTACTTCGGCCATTTTCCAGGGTCTTTTCGCTGGGGGCACGTGTAGGAAACATCTGTGGGAAGGATCCTAGAAACCTGGGTACAGCGCCCCCCTGTGGCCAGACGCAACAAGGTAACTGCTGGAACTGTGTATGCCTGTTTGTAACCCATGCTTTGATTGTAACTGTACTCTGACATATGTATATTCTGTAGATTCCCTATTGTATATATTGTAGTTCTAGTGTGCTTTAGGCTGATTAAATTATATAATTAATCTTGGGCTGTTCTGTTATCTCGATCTTGAATCCCACGTCTGTGTGTTCGGCTAATAGTTACCGTAAAGCGGTTGGTGGCAGCGAGTTGTGCCAAGGATTATTGTGGGGAGGCCAGTGAGATTCGGGAAGATATTATATATTCCGCCCGCGGAGGTCGGGGGAATATATACCCTACTCTCACCGGGGACCCTTCAATAATCGGCATAAGTAGTATAGCGGCCTCCTTGCTTATTGTCGGGCAATTCCATAATTGGCCTGACTATAAGAGGGGCGCTAGAGAGCGCGTCACGTGCTCTGTCTGTCGGTCGGGAGGTATAAAGGAGGGGTGACCCCACTTGTTACCCCCCGATTGTGACGTACTGGTAGCCAGCGCGGGGGATTTCTGAGTGACCCCCCCGGTGGTTTGTGACAATCCATGCAGCTTGAAATTCATCCAATGGGAGAAGCAATCTTGTCCAACCAATCGATGAGGACTCAGTGTATCCTAAGGGAAGGTTATGGCTATAAAAGGGACTTCTTTAAGCCACCAGGGTTGATGAAGGTTGATGGATGCTGATGGATCCAGTCTAAGCTCTTTGGAGCTGACTAGAGGATCAGGATATCTTATGGCTTCAATCTAGGGGCTCCGGTTCCGGTTGGAGAACATATCCACAGTCTAGGGATTTCGACTCCAGCTGCCGGGATTGTAACATCATTCCAGGACTACCTAAGGAGGACACTCAGGTTGGGACAGTTCAGTCACCTGTTACAAACTTTGCAGATCTCACACAGCTTCCTAAATCTGGCGTTATTCTAGTCACGGTGGGTGCCCGCCAAAAGCGGGGTGCTGCTGGACTGGAGTGAGTAGCCCTGGAAGCTCTGAGGCATGGACATTCTAAATCCCTGGTGAGCCAGCGGAAGGGTGAAACTCTGTTGCCTGTTACATTTGTGTGTTTTGCTGGTTATGTGTTATGTGCCGTTAATTGTTTGGGGATCCAATAAAGTCTAATTATTGTGGTTCCCTCACCCTGTGTTGTCTGAGTAGTGTTACGCCCACGGTTAAGGAGGCCGGCGTTCAGTTGGGATGAGCCCTGAGCCACGCTGTCTTTCTAAAGGTGGCGGGTTTTAGTGGACGAGAGCACCCACTGAGCCCCGTGTCTCCACACTACTTATCCACAGATGACTCAGGCACAAGTTCAGCAAAGCTTCTGCACCGATACTACAGATGAGAGAAAGCCACCTGCTTGCAACCAGAGCTTGAATTAAGTGAATAATATCACCAGTCCAGGGAAGAAGCACCAAGAGAATACTGATAATCAGCAGCTCCTGCTGGGTCCTAAAGGAGGAATAGATGAATCCAGCAGGAAAGTTACTAATACCAATGAATACTGACAGCAGGAACAATGAAAAGTCAGGGAGCAATCTGCGCAGCCAAACGCTGTGACCTTCTATGACCAGAAACCACATGAGTGTCACCTGTGACACTGGTGGACCTATCTGGATTTGCACAAGATCAATCTTCCTACATTCCAACATTCATCAAGTCGTCGTGGCAGTTGCATAATAATCTATATATATAATTGCCTTATTCTGTCTGTCTGTCTGTCTTGCTCCAAAATTGTGTCGTTACAGTGACAGTGTCGTTACAGTGACAACCGTCGGATTGGCCGCTTGGCTCGGCCTGGCCCGCCCCCCCCCCTCGGATTGGCTGCTCGCCTCGGCCTGGCCCCGCCCCCCGCATGGATTGGCCGCTCGCCCCGGCCCTCCGCACGCATCGCCCGCTCGGCCACGCCCCTTCCTCCGAAATCTAACGAAGCCCCGACTCCCAGGTGACTGCTGCAGTGCACTCCCAGGAGTCCACACCCTCAACCCAGCCCACACATAACATTGCGATGCCGGTGTACGCTGGTAACCATGATACACGTCGGGTAACTATAGGAAGCGCTTCCCTTAGTTACCCGATGTGTATCATGGTTACCAGCGTACACTGGCTTCCGCTACACATGTGCAGGGAGCCGGCATACGCTGACGCCTCGCCCGCTTGGCCCCACCATGGCACACGATGGCACGCTTGGCCCCGCCCCGTCACACGTTGGCACGCTCGGCCCCACCCCCTGCGCCCCGCTTAGCCCCGCGCACAGCACACATTGGCCCACTCGGTCCCGCCCCCAGCACACGTTGGCCCGCTAGGCCCCGCCCCAGGCGGCCCGCTCGGCCCCGCCTGCGGTGGCCCGCTCGGCCCCGCCCCCGGTGGCCTGCTCGGACCCGCCCCCGGTGGCCCACTCGGCCCCGCCCCCGGCACACGTTAGCCCACTCAGCCCCGCCTCGGCACACGTTGGGCACCTATACACCTACCCCCCAGGACTACTCCTCCCATTATACTCCTCTTTCCCCAGGACTACTCCTCCTATTATACTGCTCTCTGAGTATAATAGGAGGACTATTATAGCATGGGGGATGGAGCACGATGGGGGGTGCGCAGCATGGAGGATGGAGCACGATGGGGGGTACGCAGCATGGAGGATGGAGCACGATGGGGGGTGCGCAGCATGGGGGAGGGAGCATGATGGGGGGTGTGCAGCATAAGGTATGGAGCACGATGGGGGGTGCGCAGCATGGGGGATGGAGCACGATGGGGGGTGCGCAGCATGGGGGATGGAGCACGATGGGGGGTGCGCAGCATGGGGGATGGAGTATGATGGAGGGTACACAGCATGGGGGATGGAGCACGATATGGGGTGCGCAGCATGGGTGATGGAGCACGATAGGGGGTGCGCAGCATGAGGGATGGAGCATGATGGGGGGTGCGCAGCATGGGGGATGGAGCACGATAGGGGGTGCGCAGCATGAGGGATGGAGCACGATGATGGATGCGCAGCATGGGGGATGGAGCACGATGGGGGGTGCGCAGCATGGGGGATGGAGCATGATGGGGGGTGCAAAGCATGGGGGATGGAGCACGATGGGGGGTGCACAGCATGGGGGATAGAGCACGATGGAGGATGTGCAGCATGGGGGATGGAGCATGATGGGGGATGCGCAGCATGGGGGAAGGAGCACAATCGGGTGTGCGCAGCATAGGGGATGGAGCACGATAGGGGGTGTGCAGCATGGGGGATGGAGCACGATAGGGGGTGCGCAGCATGGGGAATGGAGCACAATGAGGGGTGCGCAGAATGGGGGATGGAGCACGATGGGGGGTGCACAGCATGGGGGATGGAGGACGATGGGGGATGCGCAGCATGGGGGATGGAGCACGATGATGGATGCGCAGCATGGGGGATGGAGCACGATGGGGGGTGCACAGCATGGGGGATGGAGGACGATGGGGGATGCGCAGCATGGGGGATGGAGCACGATGATGGATACGCAGCATGGGGGATGGAGCACGATGAGGGGTGCGCAGCATGGGGGATGGAGCATGATGGGGGTGCAAAGCATGGGGGATGGAGCACGATGGGGGGTGCGCAGCATGGGGGATAGAGCACGATGGAGGATGTGTAGCATGGGGAATGGAGCATGATGGGGGATGCGCAGCATGGGGGATGGAGCATGATGGGGGATGCGCAGCATGGGGGAAGGAGCACAATGGGGTGTGCGCAGCATGCGGGATGGAGCACGATAGGGGGTGCGCAGCATGGGGGATGGAGCACGATAGGGTGTGCGCAGCATGGGGGATGGAGCACGATGGGGGATGCGCAGCATGGGAGAAGGAGCACGATGGGGAGTGCGCAGCATGGGGGATGGAGCACGATGGGGGGTGCACAGCATGGGGGATGGAGTATGATGGAGGGTACACAGCATGGGGGATGGAGCACGATATGGGGTGCGCAGCATGGGGGATGGAGCACGATAGGGGGTGCGCAGCATGGGGGATGGAGCACGATAGGGTGTGCGTAGCATGGGGGATGGAGCACGATGGGGATGCGCAGCATGGGGGAAGGAGCACGATGGGGGGTGCGCAGCATGGGGGATGGAGCACGATGGGGGGTGCGCAGCATGGGGGATGGAGCACGATGGGGGTGCGCAGCATGGGGGATGGAGCATGATGGGGGGTGCAAAGCATGGGGGATGGAGCACGATGGGGGTGCACAGCATGGGGGATAGAGCACAATAGAGGCTGTGCAGCATGGGGGATGGAGCATGATGGGGGATGCGCAGCATGGGGGAAGGAGCACAATGGGGTGTGCGCAGCATAGGGGATGGAGCACGATAGGGGGTGTGCAGCATGGGGGATGGAGCACGATAGGGGGTGCGCAGCATGGGGAATGGAGCACAATGAGGGGTGCGCAGAATGGGGGATGGAGCACGATGGGGGGTGCACAGCATAGGGGATGGAGGACGATGGGGGATGCGCAGCATGGGGGATGGAGCACGATGATGGATGCGCAGCATGGGGGATGGAGCACGATGGGGGGTGCACAGCATGGGGGATGAAGGACGATGGGGGATGCGCAGCATGGGGGATGGAGCACGATGATGGATACGCAGCATGGGGGATGGAGCACGATGGGGGGTGCGCAGCATGGGGGATGGAGCACGATGGGGGGTGCAAAGCATGGGGGATGGAGCACGATGGGGGGTGCGCAGCATGGGGGATAGAGCACGATGGAGGATGTGCAGCATGGGGGATGGAGCATGATGGGGGATGCGCAGCATGGGGGAAGGAGCACAATGGGGTGTGCACAGCATGCGGGATGGAGCACGATAGGGGGTGCGCAGCATGGGGGATGGAGCACGATAGGGTGTGCGCAGCATGGGGGATGGAGCACGATGGGGGATGCGCAGCATGGGGGAAGGAGCACGATGGGGGGTGCGCAGCATGGGGGATGGAGCACGATGGGGGGTGCACAGCATGGGGGATGGAGTATGATGGAGGATACACAGCATGGGGGATGGAGCACGATATGGGGTGCGCAGCATGGGGGATGGAGCACGATAGGGGGTGCGCAGCATGGGGGATGGAGCACGATAGGGTGTGCGCAGCATGGGGGATGGAGCACGATGGGGGATGCGCAGCATGGGGGAAGGAGCACGATGGGGGGTGCGCAGCATGGGGGATGGAGCACGATGGGGGGTGCGCAGCATGGGGGATGGAGAATGATGGAGGGTACACAGCATGGGGGATGGAGCACGATATGGGGTGCGCAGCATGGAGGATGGAGCACGATAGGGGGTGCGCAGCATGAGGGATGGAGCATGATGGGGGTGCGCAGCATGGGGGATGGAGCACGATAGGGGGTGCGCACCATGAGGGATGGAGCACGATGATGGATGCGCAGCATGGGGGATGGAGCACGATGGGGGGTGCGCAGCATGGGGGATGGAGCATGATGGGGGGTGCAAAGTATGGGGGATGGAGCACGATGGGGGGTGCACAGCATGGGGGATAGAGCACGATGGAGGATGTGCAGCATGGGGGATGGAGCATGATGGGGGATGCGCAGCATGGGGGACGGAGCACAATGGGGTGTGCGCAGCATAGGGGATGGAGCACGATAGGGGGTGCGCAGCATGGGGGATGGAGCACGATAGGGGGTGCGCAGCATGGGGAATGGAGCACAATGAGGGGTGAGCAGAATGGGGGATGGAGCACGATGGGGGGTGCACAGCATGGGGGATGGAGGACGATGGGGGATGCGCAGCATGGGGGATGGAGCACGATGATGGATGCGCAGCATGGGGGATGGAGCACGATGGGGGGTGCACAGCATGGGGGATGGAGGACGATGGGGTATGCGCAGCATGGGGGATGGAGCACGATGATGGATACGCAGCATGGGGGATGGAGCACGATGGGGGGTGCACAGCATGGGGAATGGAGCACGATGGGGGGTGCAAAGCATGGGGGATGGAGCACGATGGGGGGTGCGCAGCATGGGGGATAGAGCACGATGGAGGATGTGCAGCATGGGGGATGGAGCATGATGGGGGATGCGCAGCATGGGGGAAGGAGAACAATGGGGTGTGCGCAGCATGGGGGATGGAGCACGATAGGGGGTGCGCAGCATGGGGGATGGAGCACGATAGGGTGTGCGCAACATGGGGGATGGAGCACGATGGAGGATGTGCAGCATGGGGGAAGGAGCACGATGGGGGGTGCGCAGCATGGGGGATGTAGCACGATGGGGGGTGAACAGCATGGGGGATGGAGCACGATGGAAGGTACGCAGCATGGGGGATGGAGCACGATAGGGGATGCGCAGCATGGGGGATGGAGCACGATGATGGATGCGCAGCATGGGGGATGGAGCACGATGGGGGGTGCACAGCATGGGGGATGGAGCACGATGGGGGATGCGCAGCATGGGAGAAGGAGCACGATGGGGGGTGCAAAGCATGGGGGATGGAGCACGATGGGGGGTGCACAGCATGGGGGATGGAGGACGATGGGGGATGCGCAGCATGGGGGATGGAGCACGATGATGGATACGCAGCATGGGGGATGGAGCACGATAAGGGGTGCGCAGCATGGGGGATGGAGCACGATGGGGGGTGCAAAGCATGGGGGATGGATCACGATGGGGGGTGCGCAGCATGGGGGATAGAGCACGATGGAGGATGTGCAGCATGGGGGATGGAGCATGATGGGGGATGCGCAGCATGAGGGAAGGAGCACAATGGGGTGTGCGCAGCATGCGGGATGGAGCACGATAGGGGGTGCACAGCATGGGGGATGGAGCACGATAGGGAGTGTGCAGCATGGGGGATGGAGCACGATGGGGGATGCGCAGCATGGGGGAAGGAGCACAATGGGGGGTGCGCAGCATGGGGGATGGAGCACGATGGGGGGTGCACAGCATGGGGGATGGAGTATGATGGAGGGTACACAGCATGGGGGATGGAGCACGATATGGGGTGCGCAGAATGGGGGATGGAGCACGATAGGGGGTGCGCAGCATGGGGGATGGAGCACGATAGGGTGTGCGCAGCATGGGGGATGGAGCACGATGGGGGATGCGCAGCATGGGGGAAGGAGCACGATGGGGGGTGCGCAGCATGGGGGATGGAGCACGATGGGGGGTGCGCAGCATGGGGGATGGAGCACGATGGGGGTGCGCAGCATGGGGGATGGAGCATGATGGGGGGTGCAAAGCATGGGGGATGGAGCACGATGGGGGTGCACAGCATGGGGGATAGAGCACAATAGAGGCTGTGCAGCATGGGGGATGGAGCATGATGGGGGATGTGCAGCATGGGGGAAGGAGCACAATGGGGTGTGCGCAGCATAGGGGATGGAGCACGATAGGGGGTGTGCAGCATGGGGGATGGAGCACGATAGGGGGTGCGCAGCATGGGGAATGGAGCACAATGAGGGGTGCGCAGAATGGGGGATGGAGCACGATGGGGGGTGCACAGCATAGGGGATGGAGGACGATGGGGGATGCGCAGCATGGGGGATGGAGCACGATGATGGATGCGCAGCATGGGGGATGGAGCACGATGGGGGGTGCACAGCATGGGGGATGAAGGACGATGGGGGATGCGCAGCATGGGGGATGGAGCACGATGATGGATACGCAGCATGGGGGATGGAGCACGATGGGGGGTGCGCAGCATGGGGGATGGAGCACGATGGGGGGTGCAAAGCATGGGGGATGGAGCACGATGGGGGGTGCGCAGCATGGGGGATAGAGCACGATGGAGGATGTGCAGCATGGGGGATGGAGCATGATGGGGGATGCGCAGCATGGGGGAAGGAGAACAATGGGGTGTGCGCAGCATGGGGGATGGAGCACGATAGGGGGTGCGCAGCATGGGGGATGGAGCACGATAGGGTGTGCGCAACATGGGGGATGGAGCACGATGGGGGATGTGCAGCATGGGGGAAGGAGCACGATGGGGGGTGCGCAGCATGGGGGGTGCGCAGCATGGGGGATGGAGCACGATGGGGGGTGAACAGCATGGGGGATGGAGCACGATGGAAGGTACGCAGCATGGGGGATGGAGCACGTTAGGGGATGCGCAGCATGGGGGATGGAGCACGATGATGGATGCGCAGCATGGGGGATGGAGCACGATGGGGGGTGCACAGCATGGGGGATGGAGCACGATGGGGGATGCGCAGCATGGGAGAAGGAGCACGATGGGGGGTGCAAAGCATGGGGGATGGAGCACGATGGGGGGTGCACAGCATGGGGGATGGAGGACGATGGGGGATGCGCAGCATGGGGGATGGAGCACGATGATGGATACGCAGCATGGGGGATGGAGCACGATAAGGGGTGCGCAGCATGGGGGATGGAGCACGATGGGGGGTGCAAAGCATGGGGGATGGATCACGATGGGGGGTGCGCAGCATGGGGGATAGAGCACGATGGAGGATGTGCAGCATGGGGGATGGAGCATGATGGGGGATGCGCAGCATGAGGGAAGGAGCACAATGGGGTGTGCGCAGCATGCGGGATGGAGCACGATAGGGGGTGCACAGCATGGGGGATGGAGCACGATAGGGTGTGTGCAGCATGGGGGATGGAGCACGATGGGGGATGCGCAGCATGGGGGAAGGAGCACAATGGGGGGTGCGCAGCATGGGGGATGGAGCACGATGGGGGGTGCACAGCATGGGGGATGGAGTATGATGGAGGGTACACAGCATGGGGGATGGAGCACGATATGGGGTGCGCAGAATGGGGGATGGAGCACGATAGGGGGTGCGCAGCATGGGGGATGGAGCACGATAGGGTGTGCGCAGCATGGGGGATGGAGCACGATGGGGGATGCGCAGCATGGGGGAAGGAGCACGATGGGGGGTGCGCAGCATGGGGGATGGAGCACGATGGGGGGTGCGCAGCATGGGGGATGGAGTATGATGGAGGGTACACACCATGGGGGATGGAGCACGATATGGGGTGCGCAGCATGGAGGATGGAGCACGATAGGGGGTGCGCAGCATGAGGGATGGAGCATGATGGGGGATGCACAGCATGGGGGATGGAGCACGATAGGGGGTGCGCAGCATGAGGGATGGAGCACGATGATGGATGCGCAGCATGGGGAATGGAGCACGATGGGGGGTGCGCAGCATGGGGGATGGAGCATGATGGGGGGTGCAAAGCATGGGGGATGGAGCACGATGGGGGGTGCACAGCATGGGGGATAGAGCACGATGGAGGATGTGCAGCATGGGGGATGGATCATGATGGGGGATGCGCAGCATGGGGGAAGGAGCACAATGGGGTGTGCGCAGCATAGGGGATGGAGCACGATAGGGGGTGCGCAGAATGGGGGATGGAGCACGATGGGGGGTGCGCAGCATGGGGGATGGAGGACGATGGGGGATGCGCAGCATGGGGGATGGAGCACGATGATGGATGCGCAGCATGGGGGATGGAGCACGATGGGGGGTGCACAGCATGGGGGATGGAGGACGATGGGGGATGCGCAGCATGGGGGATGGAGCACGATGATGGATACGCAGCATGGGGGATGGAGCACGATGGGGGGTGCGCAGCATGGGGGATGGAGCACGATGGGGGGTGCAAAGCATGGGGGATGGAGCACGATGGGGGGTGCGCAGCATGGGGGATAGAGCACGATGGAGGATGTGCAGCATGGGGGATGGAGCATGATGGGGGATGCGCAGCATGGGGGAAGGAGCACAATGGGGTGTGCGCAGCATGGGGGATGGAGCACGATAGGGGGTGCGCAGCATGGGGGATGGAGCACGATAGGGTGTGCGCAGCATGGGGGATGGAGCACGATGGGGGATGCGCAGCATGGGGGAAGGAGCACGATGGGGGGTGCGCAGCATGGGGGATGGAGCACGATGGGGGGTGCACAGCATGGGGGATGGAGCACGATGGAAGGTGCGCAGCATGGGGGATGGAGCACGATAGGGGATGCGCAGCATGGGGGATGGAGCACGATGATGGATGCGCAGCATGGGGTATGGAGCACGATGGGGGGTGCACAGCATGGGGGATGGAGCACGATGGGGGATGCGCAGCATGGGAGAAGGAGCACGATGGGGGGTGCAAAGCATGGGGGATGGAGCACGATGGGGGGTGCACAGCATGGGGGATGGAGGACGATGGGGGATGCGCAGCATGGGGGATGGAGCACGATGATGGATACGCAGCATGGGGGATGGAGCACGATGGGGGGTGCGCAGCATGGGGGATGGAGCACGATGGGGGGTGCAAAGCATGGGGGATGGAGCACGATGGGGGGTGCGCAGCATGGGGGATAGAGCACGATGGAGGATGTGCAGCATGGGGGATGGAGCATGATGGGGGATGCGCAGCATGGGGGAAGGAGCACAATGGGGTGTGCGCAGCATGCGGGATGGAGCACGATAGGGGGTGCACAGCATGGGGGATGGAGCACGATAGGGTGTGCGCAGCATGGGGGATGGAGCACGATGGGGGATGCGCAGCATGGGGGAAGGAGCACGATGGGGGGTGCGCAGCATGGGGGATGGAGCACGATGGGGGGTGCGCAGCATGGGGGATGGAGTATGATGGAGGGTACACAGCATGGGGGATGGAGCACGATATGGGGTGCGCAGCATGGAGGATGGAGCACGATAGGGGGTGCGCAGCATGAGGGATGGAGCATGATAGGGGGTGCGCAGCATGGGGGATGGAGCACGATAGGGGGTGCGCAGCATGAGGGATGGAGCACGATGATGGATGCGCAGCATGGGGGATGGAGCACGATGGGGGGTGCGCAGCATGGGGGATGGAGCATGATGGGGGGTGCAAAGCATGGGGGATGGAGCACGATGGGGGGTGCACAGAATGAGGGATAGAGCACGATGGAGGATGTGCAGCATGGGGGATGGAGCATGATGGGGGATGCGCAGCATGGGGGAAGGAGCACAATGGGGTGTGCGCAGCATAGGGGATGGAGCACGATAGGGGGTGCGCAGCATGGGGGATGGAGCACAATAGGGGGTGCGCAGCATGGGGAATGGAGCACAATGAGGGGTGCGCAGAATGGGGGATGGAGCACGATGGGGGGTGCACAGCATGGGGGATGGAGGACGATGGGGGATGCGCAGCATGGGGGATGGAGCATGATGATGGATGCGCAGCATGGGGGATGGAGCACGATGGGGGGTGCACAGCATGGGGGATGGAGGACGATGGGGGATGCGCAGCATGGGGGATGGAGCACGATGATGGATACGCAGCATGGGGGATGGAGCACGATGGGGGGTGCGCAGCATGGGGGATGGAGCACGATGGGGGGTGCAAAGCATGGGGGATGGAGCACGATGGGGGGTGCGCAGCATGGGGGATAGAGCACGATGGAGGATGTGCAGCATGGGGGATGGAGCATGATGGGGGATGCGCAGCATGGGGGAAGGAGCACAATGGGGTGTGCGCAGCATGGGGGATGGAGCACGATAGGGGGTGCGCAGCATGGGGGATGGAGCACGATAGGGTGTGCGCAGCATGGGGGATGGAGCACTATGGGGGATGCGCAGCATGGGGGAAGGAGCACGATGGGGGGTGCGCAGCATGGGGGATGGAGCACGATGGGGGGTGCACAGCATGGGGGATGGAGCACGATGGAAGGTGCGCAGCATGGGGGATGGAGCACGATAGGGGATGCGCAGCATGGGGGATGGAGCACGATGATGGATGCGCAGCATGGGGGATGGAGCACGATGGGGGGTGCACAGCATGGGGGATGGAGCACGATGGGGGATGCGCAGCATGGGAGAAGGAGCACGATGGGGGGTGCAAAGCATGGGGGATGGAGCACGATGGGGGGTGCAAAGCATGGGGGATGGAACACGATGGGGGGTGCGCAGCATGGGGGATAGAGCACGATGGAGGATGTGCAGCATGGGGGATGGAGCATGATGGGGGATGCGCAGCATGGGGGAAGGAGCACAATGGGGTGTGCGCAGCATGGGGGATGGAGCACGATAGGGGGTGCGCAGCATGGGGGATGGAGCACGATAGGGGGTGCGCAGCATGGGGAATGGAGCACAATGAGGGGTGCGCAGAATGGGGGATGGAGCACGATGGGGGATGCGCAGCATGGGGGAAGGAGCACGATGGGGGGTGCGCAGCATGGGGGATGGAGCACGATGGGGGTGCACACCTCCCCCCTAAAACACACACACACCGCCACTCGCGCACCGCACAACACACCACACACACACTGGGAACCACAAACACCGCCCTACACAGACACCCACACACACAGACAACGCCGCACGCACACAACACACAAACACCGTGGCATACACAAATATACGCACACACCACGCAACACACACACATTGCACAAAACATACCTCCCCCCAAAACACACACACGCACCCCACACCCACACAAGCCGCGCAACACACACAGCACCACACACACACAATGCTGCAGACACACAGCACTCCACAAACAACGCAACACACACAACGCAACACACGAACAACACCGCTCTCACACACCCCCACACCCAGACAACACCCAGATGATCCCGGATAGTTTGGGGACTGGTACCGGTGGGATACTTCGTGAGTCCTTCCTCCCTGCGATCTGTTGTGTGAGTCCCTGCGACTTGAAGCAACACAGGGACCTCTGTCCTCTGGGGTGGTTCTGTTCCCCGTCCTGTCTAGCAGGCAGCACGAGTCCGTTGATGTGCCGCCTTATGGTCACGGCTCCTGACTCTATTTGCCGCTTTTCCCTGGCGCTGTTGTGGGCCAGAAGATTTGAAATCCTCTGCCCGGCGGATTCTGCTGGCAGGCCATGAAGTGCCCTCCAGCCTACGGCTCCGCACCCTGGAATGTGCACCGGTCCTAAGGGAGCTATTAGCTCTCCCCTCAGCGATCGTGTTCTCCTGCGTCTCATTTGGTTCCCAGTCATCAAAACTTCTCGTGTGTGTGTGTGGCTCCTACTCCCCAGATCAGTTGCCCCTCCCACTCCAGCCCCAGAGTTAGTGGGTGTGAGGCCCCAGACAATATGGTAACCATCCTAAATGACCCTACTGTGACGCCCCAGGGCTGTGGGGTACTCGGTTCCGGGCACTTGGTGAGCAGGGGAAACAATCGTGGTCGCGGCCGATGCCCGGTTTTGTTTCCCTGGGGTTCCAGCCGATAAAAAGGGGGTGAAAAATTGGAGAAAAATAAAAGAAAATAAAAGTTTTTCGACTCCGCCACTTGCAGTGTGCGGCCAGGTTATTGCAGCTGCAGGGTCCTGCTGGGGCTTGTGGAGTAGTTTGGGTGTTTTGGGTCCTCTGCAAGCAGGGCCAGGCCGCAGCAGTGGATGGTGGGAGTTATAGTAAGAAACAGTCAGTATACGTGTACGGAGGCAAGAAGGAAACAGTCCACACCGGTATTGCAGTTTCACCTTGCCTTTTTACTTTGGGCTTTGTACCTGGACCAGCTGGTGCCGGTTTCAGGTGTATCCGCTCCCCTTGTTCTCAGTGCCAGCTGTGACCTGGGTTAGCTGTCCCGTGTGCACTCTTGTCTGTAGTGGGCTCCCGTGGCTTAGAGCTTCTGAGGGAACCCCTCTGTTTCAGTCTTGGTCCTATTGCAGGCAGCCTGGACTATTTAAGGGGTTCAGTCCCTGGTTCCCTCTTTGCTGCTGATGCTTCAGACTCTTTGGTTGGTGATGGACCCTGGAGATCTTCTCGCCTGGCAGATTTAAAAGTTGACCATAAAGTGTCCTGCTGTCCTCGGGTCTGCACCCGGCCTTGTGCTGAGTCCTGTGAGCCTAGGTTCCAGACTTCCACAGGCACCCCACTGTTCCTGGAGCATTCTACGCCCACAGGTAACTCACGGTGCCTGGAGTCCTGGTTCCTTACTCCACAGTCCCTCACTCCTTTTACAGTGTTCCATTGTTACTTCAGGTCTTTACATTTTTCCCATCTTTTACTTCTCTCTTTCACTTCTCTCTCCTTCATTTCCAACTCTCAAAGACTAGTCCTCACTACTCACTATGTGAAGGTAGCCTGGGCTATAGATTGTTTGGTCAAATGTAATAAGATTATCTGTGTATGTAAATTATGTAAATAATCAAAATATAGATGTAGTTGCATAATTATCTGTGTGTCTATATGACAATCGCACAGACGCCATAATATGATTCTAAGCTGTATATTCAAGAAAGGGTTACCAAGGATGAGCGAACAGATGTACAAACAATGAACAAAAGTTATTTATGCTTATCAGTGATTTCACACAAAGGAGGAATGTGTCATCTGTGGGATGAAATGTGGGTTTCTATGTCCCTACGCACCTCCCTGTACTGTTTTGATGTGAGAGAAAAGACAGATTGATACATTTGTACATGTCTGAAGGTTGAAATGTAATACTAATATCTGATCTATGGAATACACGAGTTCAGACGCAAGCCTGGGCTCAATCAGAGAACATGTCCTGTGTTCATTATTGAGTCTCATTATATCTGCGCGAAGATACCTAATTTGGCCCCGTGCCTCTGGTGCCCTGAACAAGACTCCATTAACAGTCTTACCCAAATTTCTCCCTTGACAACTACTTCCTCCCGCCAACTTCCCAACTGACCACTGGCCCCTCCTTTTGCTGGGTCTCTCCCTACAGATTGGGTGGCAATTAGCCAATAAGTGCCCATCCCTTTTACCTGCTGCTAGGCAGTCTCCCAGTCTGGAATTGGGCTTGTGTATGTGACCTGAAGGTGCTGGTGTGTTGACTGGCACGGATATTCCAGGATTTGGGTTTCCATGTTCACATTTTGTGGCACCTGATACCTCAGAGGTGCTACATTCCCCCTTGGTTAACTCCAGCACATCCGTGGGCTGCAAAGATGACAAGGTACTTTTTTTTTTTTTTTAAAGATTTTGTAAACAGTAAACACTAATTATGTCAACATTCTTCCCACGCAGGGGAGGCATTTCCTTAAACATTGCGAAACCTGGAATACCCTTACCATCGCCCACTGCCAAAAGGTCCCAGTCCCAAAACCCTTATGAGGAAGGTCACCGGTTTCCATGGTGACTGGGCCTCGGCCGACTCTATCGCAGACCCTTCCTGCAACCACCTCCTCCTTGGTGGTGGTTTCAATTAGGGTCCTTTGGTAAGGTTGTACTCTGGTATTGGCACATTGTTGCAACTATATTCAATTCCAGTTCTTGCCACAACCAGTCCTGTGACTGTGGTCCATGTTTATCAAACGTTTATGCAATCATTATCAACTTTTCAGGTATTACGCAACATTTTTATAACTGAACAAACAAAACTGGGTAGCCTGGTTCAGCTACCATAGTGCAGGTGTAGATTCACCTGGATCATCTGGCCTCCTGGGATCAGCACTCCGGGTCTGGGTGCACTGGTCTCACACACCTCCACTGCCTCCTGGTGGCAGCTGGGGAACTGGTGATGTTGCAGGAGCTGGAGCTGGTATGTCCGCATCGATCTCCGCTGGTACATATGGTTGTATCTGGGAACCAGCTTCACCTCAGAGGTTCTGGCCATCCAGTGGACACACAAAAGCAGAGTGTCCCGGTTTGTCACATCGGTGCCAAGTTGGTAACAGGGCATCGATACCTGAGGTATCAGATGCCACACTACCCTAACCCCGTACCGGTAAGTGGGCAACTGGCTTATGTGTGGTGGTGGATGCTGTGAACTGGCACTGACCTCCTCCTTACCCGGGATGAGTACCGCACCTCTGGTGTGTATCCTGTGGCGACTGAAGTCTCAGGGGTGCCACATGGGCATACCAGTAAAACCATTGATTGACATGACACTGCGATTGACTGCAGTTTTATAAAGGTTAAACAGCAGCGATTGTAGCTAGTGTCTATTAATGATGCTCTATACACCCAGTACGTGACATATAATGAAAATGTTCATCCCAGATCATTAAGGTGTTAAATTAAAGGGCTGTGAAAGTTTCTTGCATCATCTGTAGGAGTATTCTTGTGATAGAAGTTGTAGAAGAAACATTGTTTATTGAATTGTGAAGAAAAGCAGCCCCTGATAACACGATGTCATTAAAGTCACTGGAAGATGACAGCTTCTCGGGACATTGCTCGGAATAATACGGTGCCAAGTCTTACAGTATCAATTATAAACCTTCCGTAGAGTCCTTCTTTTGTCATCTGTCTGCATTTCTATTATTGTCAGGAGATGTCATAGAGCAGAGAGGTCTTCTCTCCGCTCATCCATTTACAATGCACCACATTTGGGACTTGGAATTTGACAAAAGAAGAACTGTACAAAGTGGACAAATGGTATTGTGATAGCAAAACGTCTGACATCAGTTTTCTCCAATATTTAGTTAAGGTAATAAAAAGGTGGTTTGTGTCCTAAATACCATTTTTATTTCTTCTTTTACTGTATGGAGTACAAGGTTGGTTTTATAATTGGATTTAATAGTAAGGCCAGGTCTCTCGGGGAGTGAGGTACATTGAGGTGTTCTTGTGTAGATTCTTTCCTTGAACCAATGCATGTCTACAGCCCAATGGCTTATGTGATTATTTTGTGGATTATCTAATATATAAAGCTGAATGTGTGTATGTATGTGTGTGTGTATGTGTGTGTATGTATGTATGTGTGGGTGTATGTCCAGGATTGGCATCTGCACCGTCGCAGCTACAGCCACAACATTTTGCACACTCAAACTTCTGGACCCCGAGAGCGTCATAGGCTATGTTTTGAGGGGAAATTTTAACCCCGATCTTTACAGTTATTCACCAAAAAACCTGCCTCCATTAAAGCGAATGGAGCTGGGAGCCACAGTGCAGCCAGAACTTCAGAAGAATGCGCAGCCACGCCCTTATATGGAATGTTGGTGTGTCACAATGCAGCCAGGGAAAGAGACAGACACAGACAGGGAAAGAGGCAGACACAGACAGGGTAAGAAACAGACATAGACAGGGTAAGAGACAAACACAGACAAAGAGACAGACTGACAGGGAAAGAGAGAGAGAGACAGGTTAAGAGACAGACACAGACAGGCAAAGAGACAGAGACGGACACAGGGAAAGAGACATAGGGAAAGAGGGAAAGAGAGGGAGAGACAGGGAAAGAGACAGAGATAGATAGACAGACAAGGAAAGAGATAGATAAACCGACAGGTAAAGAGATTCAGACAGACGGAGAAAGAGACAGAGACAGTCAGAGACAGACAGGGAAAGAGACAGACAGACAAAGAGAGAGAGAGAGAGACAGAGAGATATATACAGAGGGGGAGACAGACAGAGA
Source organism: Anomaloglossus baeobatrachus (assembly GCF_048569485.1). Lineage (NCBI taxonomy): Eukaryota > Metazoa > Chordata > Amphibia > Anura > Aromobatidae > Anomaloglossus > Anomaloglossus baeobatrachus. The sequence continues at coordinate 124,859,166 of NC_134364.1, forward strand.
ATGGGAGAGAAACAGAGAGACAGTTACTATCCCGGGCGTTAATACATTCTATTGATATATTCTATCCTGGGAATGTTAATACATTCTATTTTGTTAACAAGAGTTATTAACCCGGGCGAAGCCGGGTAGTACAGCTAGTAGACTATAAATTCTAAACTTTCAAATTCAATAAACAAAATAACAATATCCACCAGTCTCTTCTGAGAATCCCATTCAAGTCTTCTGCCTTGATTCATCCAAGGTATTTTGTCATAAATCTAGAGTAAAAAGCATTAGAAAAATCCCAATAACTTAACGACTTTTGGCATTGTCATGTTATCTCTGCCCAGCTCCGACAAAATTGGTAGGGCAAGGGCAGTACTTGGTGGTCCCTGCTTGTCATTAATCTGTTTGCCTAAAATCTTACTCCAGTCCATAACAGGAGTAAGATTTATGGCGTGGCGCATGCCACTTCACGTGTGCCTTGTCTATCCCAACCACTTATCAAGACCAGTGTGAAAAACGGCGGCATTGATGATGAATTGCGGTAAATTAATGTGCAAAAAAATGGGATCCCATATTAGAGAAGCCCCTGATTTTTACAGATCCATTGATGGTTTTTCACCAGAAAACTGTATTAGATTGTCACACATGTGTCGAGTAAAGTTTATCGATTACCTGGTAAACCCCCAGAAGATATTACAATACACAGGGGACCAATGGATCACGATACAACAGAGGTCCCTGTTGCTAGGGAGAGGAGTGAGGGGGGACCTCCTGAACTCACCTCAAGCTGACTTCTGAGTTCCCTAGCGTCCCTATACAGGTTCTTTAAACCTGTAGCATGCATGATACCATATTCCCTAAGATGGCTTTAAACTCACCCTGGCTAGTGAGCAGGCCGCCGAGATCACTAGACTACAATAAACACAACGGAAGGAATACAAATAGGGGAAATAGACATACAAAGAAAAGACACTCTAGGTGGCTTCAGTGCAGCAAACACCACTGCTGCACACAACACGACAGCTTTCTTCCAGAGCAGACTCCTTCCAAAGTGGACCAGATAAAAATGAGGATTAAGTTTCTATCACAGGCATCATGTAATCAGATCACATGACTAAAATAGGGAAAGGGAGTGATCTCAAAGAGCCACACCTGAGATTGAAAGCTACAGCCCGCAGCCAGGCAGGAAAAGGTGCTTAACCTTTACAGCAAAACAAGGAAGGAGTTGTTACTAAATAACAGCAGTGGACCTGCGAGCAGCGAGGCGCTGTGACCTTCTGACACCAGATTCACCCGGGGTCTCCCCCGAGCGAGATACACTCATGACATTGATCATGTACATTTTAAAATGTTGATGTATAAAAACAGAAACCACAATGATGTCACATGGAAGTATAAAACAGACATACAGATAGCACACACATGACAATACAGATAAAGATAGCCCAAGTTTTCTAATAAAACTCGGACTATTTTTGATTGGCTATAAGGTTACATGATAACATCTTGAATATTTGTAGCCATAATTTGGGGGAGACTGTAGAGGTAGTTGCCTAAATATGGTGAGAGGTATCTTAGGGAGTAGAGACGTTGTACACAGATAGCAGCACTGAAAAAAATTCCTCTAACTTATGTGAGATCAGTACTTTTCCATAGGAATGATGGTTGCTCAGATTGTCCTGTTACAGACGTTGCTCTTCGACCTCAATGCTTCAATGAGCTTCCCAGTCCCAACATCTCATTGTGTTCTGCTAAAACCTAAAGAAATAATGTTATCCTTCAAAAAGGTCTTACAAAACCACTTAGAACAGTGTAGATGTGTCTATTCAGTGTGTCCAGCCATATCCTGTCCACCGCCATTAACTTGAGAACGGCGGCAGCTATAGGTTGTATCTAGGTATAGTAAAGTATCCATGTGCTATGCAATGAAACCACCTATAGCGCCACCTGGTGGAAAACAACGGAGTTAGCATTTTTATCTCGAAAACGGAACGAGATAGAGAAAAAAGTGAATTATAAAGTTGCAGGGCATCAGCAATTCAATACGAATCGACACCTTGCATACAGAAATGCTATGATTAGAACATGTAAAACTCACAAGGCTGAGGACGTGAAGCGATACCTCATGGAGACCTTCCTTCAAGTCATTGGGTATGGTGGATGCGTGGAGTGGCCTCCGCTCACCTGACCTGACCCCATTGGACTTATTTCTGTCAGGTCACATCAAACAGCAGGTGTATGCGACCCCTCCACCAACATTGCAGGACCTACGACGACGTATCACAGATGCTTGTGCAAACGTGTCACCTACCATATTGCACAGCATGCAGCAAGATACAGTATGCTGTGCAGAGGCCAGATGTGCATTACAGCAAGATACAGTATGCTGTGCAGAGGCCAGATGTGCATTACAGCAAGATACAGTATGCTGTGCAGAGTCCAGATGTGCATTGCAGCAAGATACAGTATGCTGTGCAGAGTCCAGATGTGCATTGCAGCAAGATACAGTATGCTGTGCAGAGTCCAGATGTGCATTGCAGCAAGATACAGTATGCTGTGCAGAGTCCAGATGTGCATTGCAGCAAGATACAGTATGCTGTGCAGAGGCCAGATGTGCATTGCAGCTGACGGGTGACACTTTCAAGAAGAAAAAACAAAAAGCCAGCACTAAATGTGCACTACAGCACTAAAAATTCCAACTGTACTTATTATAAATTTGCGATTTTTGGCAAAAAATTGCAATTTCTTGAGCCACCCCGCCACTCCACGGCAATCTCATTTGGGGCAGTCCTAACACTAAAATATTTTTATAAAATGTGCCATACGGCCTCACATATGAATAGTAGAACTGCTCTTAGCAGCACTCACCTGGTCTATTTCAATCCCGTACCCATGACTGAATCATGGCTGTGGGCGGGACAGGTTCAGGCAAATGCTGCATGAAGTAAATAGCCTGTGGACAGGGCCTGATGACTGAATGTGAACAGTCACCAACCGCCATAATCTAGACAGATGGAATACATCCCAAATTGGGGTGCATAGCAAGGTGGGGGTCAGCCACCGACCAATTCAATGAAGAAAAAACAAAAAAGCCAGCACTAAATGTGCACTACAGCACTAAAAATTCCAACTGTACTTATTATAAATTTGAGATTATTGGCAAAAAATTGCAATTTCTTGAGCCACCCCGCCACTCCACGGCAAATCTCATTTGGGGCAATCCTAACACTAAAATATTTTTATAAAATGTGCCAAACGGCCTCACATATGAAATAGTAGAACTGCTCTTAGCAGTAGTGATGAGCGAGTACTAAAAAGCTCGGGTGCTCGAGGCTCGGGCCGAGCATCCCAAGATACTCGTGTACTCGGCCCGAGCACCGAGCCCAATGTTATCCTATGGGAGACCCGAGTATTTTTATGAAATGACCCCCGGCAGCATGTAGAAACCCTAAAAATGTCACAAAAGTCTCAGAAGAGTGCTCAAATGACATGGCAACAACATGGGGAAGATCCATTTAGCATTTATCACTCAAAAGTCACAGCTGTGAACAATTTTATCCGAGTTTTACGCCATTTTTACGGACTCGCCAGAAAACCTTCCAAAATGACACCAAAATGAATTTTCATGGCGGAAATGTTAAGGGCACATACCCAATAGTGAGTTAGAGCTGGTGTATGTTACTTTTGGAGATTACATGAAAGATTTTACGTGAAAACATTGTGTGGCACTCCGATGTCCCTGAGAAGAGACGTACATGAAGGCCTCTTGAGTCTAATGTGCCCATTTTGAGGAAGTGAGTCTTTGTAGTATTTTCCTTTGCCAGGGCAGTCCAAAATTGTGAGGTTCACCAATGCCCCTGCATACAGACGTGCATGATGGCCTGTAAACCTGTAAACCTGTAAACAGCATCATTGCTGTTCTTTTCTTGTACTGTCTTGTCCTGATGAAGAAGGCGGATATGCCTTCGAAACGCGTTGACTTGTGCCAATAAAGGAAAGGATTTATTTTATCCATTGGAATCGTGGTTTTCTAGCGCAGCATTTAACCCGGTTTTCTCCCAGCCATCCTGTTATCTAGTATAGCCCTTTGGCAGGGCAGCCAAAAATTGGGAGGCTCCACATTGTCCCTGGATAGAGACGTGCATGATGGCCCGTAAACCTGAAGTGCCCATTGTAAAAAAGTGGGTCTATTTTAGTATAGCCCTTTGGCAGGGCAGCCAAAAATTGGGAGGCTCCACATTGTCCCTGGATAGAGACGTGCATGAGGGCCTGTAAACCTGAAGTGCCCATTGTAAGGAAGTGGGTCTATTGTAGTATAGCCCTTTGGCAGGGCAGCCAAAAATTGGGAGGCTCCACATTGTCCCTGGATAGAGACGTGCATGATGGCCCGTAAACCTGAAGTGCCCATTGTAAGGAAGTGGGTCTATTGTAGTATAGCCCTTTGGCAGGGCAGCCAAAAATTGGGAGGCGCCACATTGTCCCTGGATAGAGACGTGCATGATGGCCTGTAAACCTGAAGTGCCCATTGTAAGGAAGTGGGTCTATTGTAGTATAGCCCTTTGGCAGGGCAGCCAAAAATTGGGAGGCTCCACATTGTCCCTGGATAGAGATGTGCATGATGGCCTGTAAACCTGAAGTGCCCATTGTAAGGAAGTGGGTCTATTTTAATATAGCCCTTTGGCAGGGCAGCCAAAAATTGGGAGGCTCCACATTGTCCCTGGATAGAGACGTGCATGAGGGCCTCAAAACATTGTTCCCATTGCAAAGGAGCGGGTCTCCTGTCGTTGTAATGTCCATTCTGAAAGAATGGGCGAAAAAATTTACCACTGGGGGTATACCTGAAACAACGGCCTAACTATTGTAACGGTCATCATGGTGGCGCATGAGGAGAAAGAGGAGCAGTCCAGCGATTATCCAACGTCCAGAAGTGTGTACCCATGGGTGAGTGGCGGTACATGGCAAATTCCCATTACAAACTTTAAATTCCGCTCTCATTTGCTGGTGGTGTGGTGAAGTCTGGCCCAATCCAACCCTTGTTCATCTTGATCAGAGTCAGCCTGTCAGCATTTTCAGTTGACAGGTGGGTGCGTTTATCTGTAATGATTCCACCTGCGGCACTAAAAACACGCTCTGACAAAACGCTAGCGGCAGAGCAGGCCAGGACTTCCAAGGCGTAGAGAGCCAATTCATGCCACGTGTCCAGCTTGGATACCCAATAATTGTAAGGCACAGAGGAATGTCGGAGTACAGTTGTTCGATCTGCAAGGTACTCCTTGAGCATCTGGGCAAACTTAGGATTTCTTGTGGCACTACCCCGCACCTCAGGGGCTGTGGTACGTGATGGGCTGAGAAAACTGTCCCACATCTTAAAGACTGTTCCCCTACCTCTGGTGGATTGGACTTGTGCCCCTCTCGGCTGTACGCCTTGGTTGTCCACTGATTCCTGACCTATGCCGCTAGCGTTTTGTGAGGGGAATGCTTTGCCTACTTCCGTGACTATGGCCTTCCGGAACTGCTGCATTTTGGCTGACCTCTCCGCCTCGGGAATAAGAGACATAAAGTTCTCCTTTTAGCGTGGGTCTAACAGTGTTACCAACCAGTAATGATTGTCGGCCAAGATGTTCTTAACGCGAGGGTCACGAGACAGGCAGCTTACCATAAAGTCAGCCATGTGCGCCAGACTCTTAACAGCCAGTACTTCAGTATCCTGACCAACACGATGACTGAACATGCTGTCCTCCTCCTCCTCCTCATCTACCCTGTCCTCTGGCCAGCCACGCTGAACCGAGGATATGACTGGTGTGTATGTCATATCCTCAATTTGGCCGGAGAGTTGCTCCATGTCTTCATCCTCCTCCTCGTCATAGTCCTCCACTGCACGTTGTGATGAGACGAGGCTGGGCTGTGTGTTATCACCCACACCCACTACTGTTTCTTGCTCCAACTCATCGCGCTCCGCCTGCAATGCATCATGTTTGTTTTTGAGCAGAGACCGTTTTAGAAGGCAGAGAAGCGGTATGGTGACGCTAATAATGGCGTCATCACCACTCACCATCTTGGTGGAGTACTCAAAGTTTTGGAGGATGGTACATAGGTCGGACATCCATCTCCACTCCTCAGGTGTTATGTGTGGAGTTTGACCCATTTCCCGACGGCTTAGGTGATGCAGGTACTCAACAACTGCCCTCCTCTGCTCACATATCCTGACCAACATGTGCAGAGTTGAATTCCAACGCGTGGGGACATCACACACCAGTCTGTGAGCTGGAAGATGCAAATGGCGCTGAAAGCCGGCAAGGCTGGCTGAAGCAGTAGGTGACTTTCGAAAATGTGCAGACAGGCGGCGAACTTTTACCAGCAGATCAGACAGCTCTGGGTATGACTTTAGAAACCGCTGAACCACGAGGTTGAGCACATGGCCCACGCATGGAACATGTGTCAGCTGGCCTCGCCTCAAAGCTGCCACCAGGTTCCGGCCATTGTCACACATGACCTTTCCTGGCTTTAGGTTCAGAGGTGTGAGCCAGTGATTTGCCTGCTGTTTCAGAGCTGTCCACACCTCTTCTGCATTGTGGGGTTTGTCACCTATGCAGATTAGCTTCAGCACAGCCTGTTGCCGCTTCGCCAAGGCAGTGCTGCAGTGCTTCCAGCTTGGGACTGGTGTGGAGGGTAAAGTGGATGAGGATGCGCAGGAGGAGGCTGAAGAGCATGACATTCCGGAGCTGTAGAGTGTGGGTGAAACCCTGACTGAGGTAGGGCCTGCAAACCTTGGTGTGGGAAGGACGTGTTCCGTCCCTCGCTCAAACTGGGTCCCAGCTTCCACAATATTAACCCAGTGTGCCGTCAACGAGATGTAGCGGCCTTGCCCACAAGCACTTGTCCACGTGTCTGTGGTTAGGTGGACTTTGGCTGAAACAGCGTTGTTCAGGGCACGTGTGATGTTTTGTGACACGTGGTTATGCAATGCGGGGACGGCACACCTGGAGAAATAGTGGCGGCTGGGGACTGAGTAACGTGGGACAGCTGCCGCCATCAGGTCGCGGAATGCTTCTGTCTCCACCAGCCTAAAAGGCAACATTTCCAGCGCAAGCAGTCGCGAAATGTTAGCATTTAGAAGTGTGGCATGTGGGGCGTTGGCAGTGTATTTGCGCCTGCATTCAAAGGTTTGCTGAATGGATAACTGAACGCTGCGCTGGGACAAGGACGTGCTTGATGATAGTGTTATTTCTGCGTAGGCAACTGCAGGTGCAGGGCCGGAGGAGGCTTGTTCGCAGGCAGCATGGACAGGGGATTGGCTCGCATGCACAACAAGCGAAGACGTAGCAGTGACATCAGCAAGCACTGCTCCTCGACTCTGTTGTACATCCCACAAAGTCGGGTGCTTGGCTGACATGTGCCTGATCATGCTGGTGGTGGTCAGGCTGCTAGTTTTGGTACCCCTGCTGATGCTGGCACGGCAGGTGTTGCAAATGGCCTTTTTAGAATCATCTGGAGCCAACTTAAAAAACTGCCAGATTCGGGAAGACCTAACATTTGTACAGGCACCTTGTGTCGTGTTGTTGTTCCGGGGAATGGTTGCCTGACTTCTGCCTGGGGCCACCACCCTGCTTCTTACTGCCTGTTGGGATGCTATGCCTCCCTCCCTCTGTGCACTGCTGTCCTCGCTCTGTATATCCTCCTGCCAGGTTGGGTCAGTTACTGGATCATCCACCACGTCGTCTTCCTCTTCCGCACCCTGCTCCTCCTCCTGACTTCCTGACAATTGTGTCTCATCATCGTCCACCCCTTGTTGAGACACGTTGCCAACTTCGTGAGAACGTGGCTGCTCAAATATTTGGGCATCTCTACATACGATCTCCTCATGACCCACTTCAACAGGAGCTGGCGAGAGGCCAGAATGTGCGAATGGAAACGTGAACAGCTCTTCCGAGTGTCCAAGTGTGGGATCAGTAATGTCCGTGGACGTGTACTCAGCCTGGTAGTAGGAAGGAGGATCAGGTTCTGAAATGTGCGGTGCAGTATCACGGCTACTGACACTTGACCATGTGGAAGACAGAGTGTTTGTGGTGGTGCCAATCTGACTGGAAGCATTATCCGCTATCCAACTAACAACCTGTTGACACTGGTCTTGGTTCAAGAGCGGTGTACTGCTGCGGTCCCCAAGAATTTGGGACAGGACGTGCGAGCGAGTAGATGTGGCCCTTTGTTGTGGCGAAATTAGAGCTTGCCCACGACCTCGGCCTCTGCCTGCACCACCATCACGTCCACTTCCTTGTTCGTTGCCAACGCCCTTGCGCATTTTGCAATGCTGTGCTAACGTGTATTCACTAGAGTTGTGCGTTATATACTAGTTTGTGCAAAACGCACACAAGTGAACCTGTACGCTGCCACCGACAGGCACACACGTGCGGTTTTTAAATGCAAGCACGGACGCACTAAGAACCTAACAGGTTTTTAGGAGCGACAATTACTGAGAAGTCTGACACTATCAGGACTGTTTTAGACTGTGTACACCAGCCCCAGATATGATGAAGGCTGGTATACGGTCACCACTAGGAATGGCCTGCCTGCCTGTATACAGCTACAATAGTCCTGAGAAGGACTCTTCTGGTCACTAGCCTGCATTCCGACCTGGCTATACCCTGCCTGCCCTGCCTGTATACAGCAACAATAGTCCTGAGAAGGATTCTTCTCCTGTACTCCGACCTGGCTATACCCTGCCTGCCTGTATACAACTAGAATAGTCCTGAGAAGGACTTCTGGTCACACTGTTTGCAGCCCTGCTACGGAAATAACTATAAAGGGCCGCAAACCTTTCCCTGAAGCAGCAACATTCTCCCTGCACTGACTGTCTGGATGGCTGTGTGCAGAGCACAGCGCGCCCGCCGGTATAAAGGCTCGGTCACGCTGTGCGGGCCGGCCAATCACTGCAATTCCACAACTAACAGGGCTGTGGCATTGCAGTGGTCTGCCAGCCAATCCCTGCATGAGGGCTGGCTCTCAAAAGAGCGCCAACATGCAGAGATGAAGACCACGAGTACAGTACGAGTATCGCGAGATTACTCGGTCCCCGCCGAGTAGCCCGAGTACAATGATACTCGTGCGAGTACCGAGTAGTGACAAGCATACTCGCTCAACACTACTTAGCAGCACTCACCTGGTCTATTTCAGTCCCGTACCCATGACTGAATCATGGCTGTGGGCGGGACAGGTCCAAGCAAATGCTGCATGAAGTAAATAGCCTGTGGACAGGGCCTGATGACTGAATGTGAATAGTCACCAATCGCCAAAATCTAGACAGATGGAATACATCCCAAATTGGGGTGCATAGCAAGGTGGGGGTCAGCTACCGACCAATTCAATGAAGAAAAAACAAAAAAGCTAGCACTAAACGTGCACTAGAGCACTAAAAATTCCAACTGTACTTATTATAAATTTGAGATTTTTGGCAAAAATTGATTCAGTCATGGGTACGGGATTGAAATAGACCAGGTGAGTGCTGCTAAGAGCAGTTCCACTATTTCATATGTGAGGCCGTTTGGCACATTTTATACAAATATTTTAGTGTTAGGATTGCCCCAAATGAGATTTGCCGTGGAGTGGCGGGGTGGCTCAAGAAATTGCAATTTTTTGCCAAAAATCTCATATTTATAATAAGTACAGTTGGAATTTTTAGTGCTGTAGTGGACATTTAGTGCTAGCTTTTTTGTTTTGTCTTCATTGAATTGGTCGGTGGCTGACCCCCACCTTGCTATGCACCCCAATTTGGGATGTATTCCACCTGTCTAGATTTTGGCGGTTGGTGACTGTTCACATTCAGTCATCAGGCCCTGTCCACAGGCTTTTTACTTCATGCAGCATTTGCCTGAACCTGTCCCGCCCACAGCCATGATTCAGTCATGGGTACGGGATTGAAATAGACCAGGTGAGTGCTGCTAAGAGCAGTTCTACTATTCATATGTGAGGCCGTATGGCACATTTTATAAAAATATTTTAGTGTTAGGACTGCCCCAAATGAGATTGCCGTGGAGTGGCGGGGTGGCTCAAGAAATTGCAATTTTTTGCCAAAAATCTCATATTTATAATAAGTACAGTTGGAATTTTTAGTGCTGTAGTGCACATTTAGTGCTAGCTTTTTTGTTTTTTCTGGGTGACACTTTCAGCATCAAAGTTAAATTCACTTTTTTCTCTATCTCGTTCAATTTTTGAGATAAAAATGCTAACTCCGTTGTTTTCCACCAGGCGGCGCTATAGGTGGTTTCATTGCGTAGCGCATGGCTACTTTACTATACCTAGACACCACTTCTATGCCTATAGCTGCCGCTGTTCTCAAGTTAATGGTGGTGGACAGGATATGGGTGGACACACTGTATATTTATTGAAGATGAGCAAATAGATTCAATGTGAATCAAAATTGTGATTGAATTTTTCAAAATTCACCAAATCTGGAAGAAACAGCCATTTTCTTGTGAACCTGGATAGTGAGAGGACATCAGAGCTCATGGTTTATTCACAGAGATAGGGAGAGAAAGTCATAAAACATAACAGAAGCTGTATGGATAGTGTGTGACAGAACAGAAGTGAAGAAAATAAGTATGGGAGGAAAGTAGAGTAGGGTCATACTGTACATGTTTTTAAAGGCAAGCAGAAGCACTGGAGAACTTTCAATTGTAGTGAATTGATATGCCAAAAATTTAATTTAGGGAATCTGGAAAATGTGAATTTCCGAAAATTTTCTCATAGTGCTTAACTATTACGGGACACATCACTGATGTTAACATGAAAATTATCAAAAAAAAATCCAAGAAAAATCCAACAATCCCAAACGATAAAAAGTTCCAGAACTTTATTTCACATTTTGAAATTCCACGGTTAAGATTCCAGGGAAACAAATGACGTGTTTCGGATCCAACAGATGTGTAAGGATCTGCTGGATCCAAAACGTGTCATCTATTTCACTTTTAATGGAGCCTTAACCATGGAATTTTAAAATGTAAAATAAAGTCAGAATTTTTTATCATTTGGGATTCCTGGATTTTTTTTGTATTTTTTTGTATTGCTTCTTCGGGTGATCAGCTGGACTTTGATCTGTGCATCCCTTTCCCTATACCAGGAATTGCAGTTGGTGGTGGAGTGCCTGATAAGTATTTTTTGTTTTTTTAACATGAAAATTATACTACATAAGAAATCATTTACAGTGCCTACAAGTAGTATTCAACGCCCTGCAGATTTAGCAGGTTTGATAAGATGCAAATAAGTTAGAGCCTGCAAACAGGTCTCTGGAGTTATCTTGGCCCACTCCTCCATGCAGATCTTCTCCAAGTTATCTAGGTTCTTTGAGTGTCTCATGTGGACTTTAATCTTGAGCTCCTTCCACAAGTTTTCAATTAGGTTAAGGTCAGGAGACTGACTAGACCACTGCAACACCTTGATTTTTTCCCTCTTGAACCAGGCCTTGGTTTTCTTGGCTGTGTGCTTTGGGTCATTGTCTTGTTGGAAGATGAAATGACGACCCATCTTAAGATCCTTGATGGAGGAGCGGAGGTTCTTGGCCAAATTCTCCAGGTAGGCCGTGCTAGCCATCTTCCCATGGATGCGGACCAGATGGCCAGGCCCCTTGGCTGAGAAACAGACCCACAGCATGATGCTGCCACCACCATGCTTGACTGTAGGGATGGTATTCTTGGGGTCGTATGCAGTGCCATCCAGTCTCCAAACGTCACGTGTGTGGTTGGCACCAAAGATCTCGATCTTGGTCTCATCAGACCAGAGAACCTTGAACCAGTCTGTCTCAGAGTCCTCCAAGTGATCATGAGCAAACTGTAGACGAGCCTTGACATGACGCTTTGAAAGTAAAGGTACCTTATGGGCTCGTCTGGAACGGAGACCATTGCAGTGGAGTACGTTACTTATGGTATTGACTGAAACCAATGTCCCCACTGCCATTAGATCTTCCCGGAGCTCCTTCCTTGTTGTCCTTGGGTTAGCCTTGACTCTTCGGACAAGCCTGGCCTCGACACGGGTGGAAACTTTCAAAGGCTGTCCAGGCCGTGGAAGGCTAACAGTAGTTCCATAAACCTTCCACGTCCGGATGATGCTCCCAACAGTGGAGACAGGTAGGCTCAACTCCTTGGAAAGGGTTTTGTACCCCTTGCCAGCCTTGTGACCCTCCACGATCTTGTCTCTGATGGCCTTGGAATGCTCCTTTGTCTTTCCCATGTTAACCAAGTATGAGTGCTGTTCACAAGTTTGGGGAGGGTCTTAATTAGTCAGAAAAGGCTGGAAAAAGAGATAATTAATCCAAACATGTGAAGCTCATCGTTCTTTGTGCCTAAAATACTTCTTAATACTTTAGGGGAACCAAACAGAATTCTGGTGGTTTGAGGGGTTGAATAATAAATGACCCTCTGAATAAACTTTTCACAATTTAAAAAAAAAAAAAAAAGAAATAAGATTCTTTTTTGCTGCAGTGCATTTCACACTTCCAGGCTGATCTACAGTCCAAATGTCACAATGCCAAGTTAATTCCGAATGTGTAAACCTGCTAAATCTGCAGGGGGTTGAATACTACTTGTAGGCACTGTAAGTTTTATTAATTTCTAAGATAGAAAACTCTGGAGGAAACTTGAATTAACCCATGAATGTTGGCTAAGACTGTACTTCGTTCCTGCCACAACTATCGGGCATTTGCCACCAAGCCTATCAAATTTAGAGTGATGCATACTGTCCTCCCTAAGCCAACATACCCTTCCCCTACGGTAACTCCTCTTGCGGAATGGAAATGTCCCAGCCTAACAATTTAATTATCTGCTTATAGTATGTAGGTTAGGTCCTGGTTGCCATCCAATAGCTCTGGCATTGGGGGATGGTTTTGTTGGCCGGAGAGGCAGTTGGAGGCCTGTTTAATACCCAATGTAACACCAGCACATTGTTATAGTGAGGTCATATTGAGCCTGCTTCCTTCTATTTCCAATTAATTCCTTTATTTTTGCCCTTGCTCAAGATTCTATTCCTCTCTTGATTAACTCTCTGAATGCATTTGTTGGAAGAAGTAAGGGGTTAATGTCTTCAAGATTGTCACAGGGTGTGATAGCTCTTAGGGGTACTTTGCACACTACGACATCGCAGGTCCGATGTCGGTGGGGTCATGTCGAAAGTGACGCACTTCCTGCATCGCTCTCGACATCGTAGTGTGTAAAGCCTAGATGATACGATTAACGAGTGCAAAAGCGCCGTAATCGTATCATCGGTATAGCGTCGGCGAAAACCATAATTACCTTGCTGCGACGATCCGATGTTGTTCCTCGTTCCTGCGGCAGCACACATCGCTGTGTGTGAAGTCGCAGGAGCGAGGAACATCTACCTGCTTCACCACGGCTCCTGTCGGCTATGAGGAAGGAAGGAGGTGGGCGGGATGTTTACGTCCCGCTCATCTCCGCCCCTCCACTTCTATTGGCCGCCTGCCGTGTGACGTCACTATGACGCCGCACAGCCCGCCCCCTTAATAAGGAGGCGGGTCGCCGGCCAGATCGACGTCGCAGGGCAAGGTGAGTGCATGTGAAGCTGGTGTAGCGATAATGTTCACTACGCCAGCTATCACCACATATCGCTGCTGCGACACGGGCGGGGACTATCGCACTCGGCATCACAGCATTGGCTTGCGATGTCGTAGTGTGCAAAGTACCCCTTAGGCTACTTTCACACATCAGTTATTATTAGCATCAGGCACAATCCGGTTTGTGCCTAGTGCAACGGATCCGTCTCTGATTGTGTAAAAACTGATGCGACAGAACCAGCAAAAATACAGATCCATTTTTTTTTTTGTTTGTTTTTATGCTGAGAGAGAGGGAGAGACCCCATCATCACCGCATAAACACCAGCACTATCGCCCCCATCATCACCGCACACACACCGGCACTATCGTCGCCATAATCCCCGCACAAACACCGGCACTATCGCCCCCATCATTACCGCACAAATGCCGGCACTATCGCCCCCATCATCACCGCACAAACACCGGCACTATCGCCCCCATCATCACCGCACAAACACCGGCACTATCGCCCCCATCATCACCGCACAAACACCGGCACTATCGCCCCCACCATCACCGCACAAACACCGGCACTATCACCCCCATCATCCCTGCACAAACACCGGCACTATCGCCCCCATCATGACCGCACGCGTAGGCACTATCGCCCCCATCATGACCGCACACGCAGGCACTACCGCCCCCATTAGCACCGCACAAACACCAGCATTATCGCCCCCATCATCACCGCACACACACCGACACTATCGCCGCCATCATCCCCGCACAAACACCGGCACTATCGCCCCCATCATTACCGCACAAATGCCGACACTATCGCCCCTATCATCACCGCACAAACGCCGGCACTATCGCCCCCATCATCACCACACAAACACCGGCACTATCGCCCCCATCATTACCGCACAAATGCCGGCACTATCACCCCCATCATCATCGCACAAACGCCGGCACTATCGCCCCCATCATCATCGCACAAACGCCGACACTATCGCCCTCATCATCACCGCAGAAACACCGGCACTATCGCCCCCATCATCCCCGCAGAAACACCGGCACTATCGCCCCCATCATCCCCGCACAAACACCGGCACTATCGCCCCCATCATCCCCGCACAAACACCGGCACTATCGCCCCCATCATCATCGCACAAACGCCGGCACTATCGCCCCCATCATCATCGCACAAACGCCGGCACTATCGCCCCCATCATCACCGCAGAAACCCCGGCACTATCGCCCCCATCATTTTAGTGTTAGGACTGCCCCAAATGAGATTGCCGTGGAGTGGCGGGGTGGCTCAAGAAATTGCAATTTTTTTTGCCAAAAATCTCATATTTATAATAAATACAGTTGGAATTTTTAGTGCTGTAGTGCACATTTAGTGCTAGCTTTTTTGTTTATTCTTCATTGAATTGGTCAGTGGCTGACCCCCATCTTGCTATGCACCCCAATTTGGGATGTATTCCACCTGTCTAGATTTTGGCGACTGGTAACTGTTCACATTCAGTCATCAGGCCCTGTCCACAGGCTTTTTACTTCATGCAGCATTTGCCTGGACCTGTCCCGCCAACAGTCATGATTCAGTCATGGGTACGGGATTGAAATAGACCAGGTGAGTGCTGCTAAGAGCAGTTCTACTATTCATATGTGAGGCCGTATGGCACATTTTATAAAAATATTTTACAAACACACAAACACCGGCAGTATCGCCCCCATCATCATCGCACAGACACCGGCACTATCGCACCCATCATGACCGCACACACAGGCACTATCGCCCCCATCATGACCGCACACGCAGGCACTTCCGCCCCCATCATCACCGCACAAACACCGGCACTATCGCCCTCATCATCACCGCACACACACCGACACTATCGCCGCCATCATCCCCGCACAAACACCGGCACTATCGCCCCCATCATTACCGCACAAATGCCGGCACTATCGCCCCTATCATCACCGCACAAACGCTGGCACTATCGCCCCCATCATCATCGCACAAACGCCGGCACTATCGCCCCCATCATCACCGCACAAACACCGGCACTATCGCCCCCATCATCCCCGCACAAACACCGGCACTATCGCCCCCATCATCCCCGCACAAACACCGGCACTATCGCCCCCATCATGACCGCACACGCAGGCACTACCGCCCCCATCATCACCGCACAAACACCGGCACTATCGCCCCCATCATCACCGCACACACACCGGCACTATCGCCGCCATCATCCCCGCACAAACACCGGCACTATCGCCCCCATCATCACCGCACACACACCGGCACTATCGCCGCCATCATCCCCGCACAAACACCGGCACTATCGCCCCCATCATTACCGCACAAATGCCGGCACTATCGCCCCCATCATCACTGCACAAATGCCGGCACTATCGCCCCCATCATCATCGCACAAACGCCGGCACTATCGCCCCCATCATCACCGCAGAAACACCGGCACTATCGCCGCCATCATCCCCGCACAAACACCGGCACTATCGCCCCCATCATTACCGCACAAATGCCGGCACTATCACCCCCATCATCACTGCACAAATGCTGCCACTATCACCCCCATCATCACCGCACAAACGCCGGGACTATCGCCCCCATCATCACCGCACAAACACCGGCACTATCGCCCCCATCATCCCTGCACAAACACCGGCACTATCGCCCCCATCATCCCTGCACAAACACCGGCACTATCGCCCCCATCATCCCCGCACAAACATCGGCACTATCGCCCCCATCATGACCGCACACGCAGGCACTACCGCACGCATCATCACCGCACACACCGGCACTACCTACCCATCACCGCACACCCCAGCACTACCCACCCATCACCGCACACGCAGGCACTACTGCACGCATCATCTCCGCACACACAGGCACTACTGCACGCTTCATCACCGCACACACCGGCACTACCCACCCATCACCGCACACCCCGGCACTACCCACCCATCATCGCACACGCAGCCATTACCTCAGTGACATCACCACTGACAGCGCGCTTCTCTTCAGTTGCTGCGTGGAGCTCCGAGGAGCGTCAGTGTCCTACGGCCACTCGTGTCACCTTCATGTAGCAGAGCTGAAAGTGTCGTGGGACCGCTGTGGATTACGTTGGACCTAGAGGGGCATTTGGGGATTTTAATAAAATGGTGAAAGAGGGTGGTTTTTTTTGTCTTTTATTCCAAATAAAGTATTTTTTTCAGGTGTATGTGTTTATTTACTTTCACTTACAGGTTAATCATTGGGGGTGTCTCATAGACGCCTGCCATGATTAACCTCTTATTACCCCGATTGCCACCGCACCAGGGCAATTCGGGATGAGCTGGGTAGAGTCCCAGCACTGTCGCATCTAATGGATGCAGAAATTCCGGGCGGCTGCTGGCTGATATTGTTAGGCTGGGGGGCTCCCCATAACATAAAGCTCCCCATTCTGAGAATACCAGCTTTCAGCCATGTGGCTTTATCTTGGCTGGTATCAAAATTGGGGGGGACCGCACGCAGTTTTTTTTAAATTATTTATTTTTTTTTTTACTGCAAGAAATAAACCCGCCCACCGGTGGCTGTGATTGGTTGCAGTGAGATAGCTGTCACTCATCGTGGGGGCGTGTCTGCCTGCAACCAATCATAGGCACCGGTGGGCGGGGAAAGCAGTGAATACGAGGTTGAATAATGGGCGGCCGGCATTTTCAAATCAGGAGAAGCCGTGCAGCACCGCGCCCGTGATCTGTGAGTGGGTGACAGTCAGTGCGTGAGTGAGTGAGTCAGTGTGTGAGAGAGAGAGTGAGTGATTGATTTTCTGACAAGCAATGAATTTATATCACTTCTGGGCATGCTGAGAAGTAAAAACCGGTACATGCTTCCGGCATTTGAAGCATGCCACAGGATTCGGCGTGCATAGACTTTCATTATGCACCATGCCGCTCAGCTCCGCACCCGGCGCTATGCAGTTTTTTGACGGTAGCAAAAAAAGTTCCTCTCTGCATCCTGTTCAGCCGCCGGAGTGACGATTTTTGCCGCAACCGGCAAAAACCGGATCAAATGCAAGTACATGTCTATGATGAAAAACCGCACCCGGCGGCAAAAAAACGGATGCATTTTTTCTGCAAAGCGCCGAATTGTGTCTGATTGCAAAAAACTGATGTGTGAAAGCAGCCTTAGGAGGAAGCTCTAACATTGAGGCCACCTTTACATGTTCAGTATTTGGTCAGTATTGTACATAAGTATTTGTAAGCCAAAATCAGAAGTGGAATAATTAGAGGAAAAGTGTAATGGAAACTGAATACTGAACATGTGAACGTGAACTGAAACAAAGACTTGTTGAGGGATGTGACCGGGCTGGGTGGACACAGGGAGTGTATTTTACTGATAAGATGGTGTTGACTTCTACTATTTGCTGTATGAACCCCCTACACTATCTGCCTGACTATCCATGCACTTGACCCTGATAATTTGGGTTGATCTTGGCCTTGTCTTTAGCTTAGGCTTGTGGCATTTTACACAATTCTCTGATACCGACTTGACATTTGATCCTCAACTTATAAATTTACTCCTCCAGCCAGCAGCTTCTCTGTGGAGGCAAATCATGGGTTTCTAGGGCAAAAGTCAAATCACTATAAAAGGGGTTAAAGGATGGATATAAGAGCATCAGTGGGTCCTTATTCTGTCTCTTCCTGGTAGCTATGAATCCCAACCGCTCTAATTATTAGTCCCTTAGATAACTGTATGATTGTACTCACACTACCGGCATCCACAGATAGTTTTAACTCAGCCAGAAACGATGACTTGTAGAAAGCCCAGGAGAAACGCTGTAGTTTTCTTCTAGAATCTTGTATTAAGTACAAAGTACAAAGTAAAGGCAGGTGAAAAGGAATAATCTGTACAGGGTTATAGACATGTGTCTTCAGCAATGGTTCCTCTCTAGACTAAACTGAACGAGAAGGGAGAAGCATTCTATACAGAAGCCAACTAAGGGAGGAACATAGGGACAAACTTCATACAGTCTAAATCTACCTAGTAACAGTAAGGAATTTCCTGATAGGAGGAAAAAATATGCAATGCAAGAAATATAAACAACAGGTTGTTCCCATTCAAGGGACACAACAGTCCCGCTAAGAGGAATGGCTTGTATCAGGTCTGGTTGTGGAAGATCTATGAAGAATCAACTGTAATCTATAATCGTGTAGATGTAATAGTCTGAATGGGAACTCAAGTCTAGGACGGTCACAAAGTAATAGTAATCAAGTATTTAAAAGTATCAAGATTATTTAAAAAGTTGTGTTTCCTATTTTATAAAAGAATGGATAAATAAAAATTGGTTTAAAATGTTTACATACCCTCCAATTGCATCTTGTCTGTAAAAATTATAAATTTCTGGAGCAAATTTTATTTTTTGAAAACTTGTTTCATATTTTATTTTTATTGCATTGGAGCAATAAGATCATTGTTTTTAATAGACGAGTCACAAACACTTTATTTTGCAAATTAGAAAATAAATTATTTCAGGGTAAGTCTCATTTTTTAGTTGTGACAGCTTCACACCGCTAAATGGATATTAATGGAATTTACAGTGATTCCAATTTAGTTTATAATAGAATCCCGAGTCCTAACATAACATTAGTACTGTAATGGCTTCTTAAAAGTGCCAGCTCCATAATTAAAGGATGATTTTATTTTTTGCTTAAAGAGAACTTGTCATTGTGATGGACCATTTTACCATCGAACATCAGTATGACTCTCTAAGTGGAAGCTCAAAAAGCTTAAAACAGCACCACATTGTTCTTTGGTGTCACACAGAGTAACGCATGATCAAATATCTGGTCTGAAAATCCCATTTTCCTCTAATGCACAGCTCCAAATGCAGAAATTCAGCCGACATCTCTCACTGTCTATATCTGCCTCTGTGCTGTGTTGCTTGCACATATTATAATATCTCATGGTTAGAAAATCGGAGGAGTTGCGCTCAACATTTTATTTGGAGATCCTCTATATTGTTCAGCAATCATGCAGGTATTTCTGAACTAAAACGTTTTCATAAAATAAATCCATAAAGAATTATTGTTATGTTACAAAAAACTAAGGAGCACAACAGAGAAGGATTTATATGTGAAGTCTCCTAAAATATAGTGTTTCGCTCATGTGTAGGGGCAGCGAGCAGGGTTAGTCAAACCACAGGACAACAGGGAGGACCCAGGCTTACCCTTTAGTGGGAGAGACTTAACTAAATGTCTACCGCCAAGCAGGAGGCCAGGTACCACTCCCAAGGCAATTACCAGGACTGTGGCAGCTGACGGACTCAGGTAAGGGCACACTTACCGGCAGGTACAGTCAAGATGACTGAGGCAAATGGGTACAGACAGATATGGTGGCACGGCAGCGAAAGATAGGTATGGGAAGGCGTGTACAAGAGACGGACACAGCAGTAACGGGATAGGAGCACGGGAACCTGACAATTGATTAGCTAGCAGACTGAGGACTGAACTAACTAAAGTCATTGAGCAGGCACCTCCCCTAATGGGAGGGTGTCTTAAATACATAGTGCCTCTCAGCCATAGGCTGAGGCATTTCCTGGAAATAGCGCTCCAGCCCTTTGGCCCTCCTCTTATTGTGCACATCCTCACCTTAAGCACACTCCCAGGAAACCTGAGCTGCATACAGAGACCCCAGGAGGGGATGAGGCAGTAGCACACGTGAACGACCGGGGCTGCGGGGGAGGACGTGACCCGCCTGGCGTGGTGAGTAAGTCGGCGTCCCTGCAGGCACAATGGTGCTACATATAGTATGTTATGTACATAGGTGGTAAACAGGGGTAAGAAAAAAAATAAGTGAACTAATTAAAGTGGTTGTTTGGGACTTTAACATTGATGACCTATCCTTATTTAATGAAGTCATTGCAGCTTGCACCTTTTCACACTTGCTTTATTCTGTTCGGAGGTGCTGGTCAGTTTTTTATAATATACTATTGGAGGTGGTGACTGCATCAAGATTTGGTTGAACATCTCATATAGGACTAAAGCTGTTTTTAACTAGTGCTGTACTTGGTTTCATTTTTAAATATTATGTCTCGGGTCCCATCAAAGAAATATACACCTTGTCGGGCTGGTGAGCTCTCATGATTTGGCCAATTTGTGTGCTAAGTACCTTCGTTTTCTAAGTACTGTGTCGTGGGCGGAGGAGGGGACGCTGCGCTGTCCCATTGCTCAGGTCCGGCTGCTGCTGCTGCACGGTGGTGGCTCGAGCGGTGGGTCGGATCCCGGGGACTCGAGCGGCGTTCCTCGCCCGTGAGTGAAAAGGGGGTTGGTTTGGTGTGGTTTAGGGATATTGTCCGTGACGCCACCCACGGTTGTGGTGAGGTTGTGACACCACCGCTGCTCTGGACGGGGATCCCGGGAGCGATGACAGGGAGCAGCTTGGATGTTGGTTCTCCCCTCCGTGGGTAGGGGGTTTGGTTGTCCCGGGGCCCGGTGAGTGGTAGGGATGGATGGCAGGCGGGTTACGGGGCCTGGTAAGGTGCAGGGTCGCGGGGGCAGCGCTGTGCCGCACGGCACGGTGGTACTCACTCAGCCAATCATGAACACAAAGTCTCCGGTAAAATAGACGGCTGGATGGACGGGTCCCACAGACGGCTGCGGTGTTTCTCCTCCCGGCAGATTGATGGTGACTGCCTTTCCCTGCACCTGTGTAGTGTAGATGGTTCCAATGGGTTCCCACCGGTAACCCGCTCCCCAGCTTTGATGGTTGCTGAAGGAGCCCCTTTTGCCCGCAGGCTCTGGCCCTGGGAACTGTAGCCTTGGCGGTGACTGTGTCTCCCTCTCTCAGTTGGACTGTTGCCTTCTATCGGGACTTGGTTGCTGGGAAACCCCGGAGGTTCCCTTCGCTAACGGATTTGACAAATTTCAGCGGCGACTCCTAGCCTTGTCGGGGTCCGTAAGCCCTGCCGGTTGGTGCTGGCTTCTCTTTGTGTACCGGTCCGGTACCGCCGGGCCACCGCCCATCCGCGGTCCTTACTGCTAGCTCCAATAGGCCTCTCCTGCAGACAGTCACCACCGTCTGCCAACCTTGCTGTTCCGTCCGGGCCACACACCCGGACCAACTTCAGACTGCTCTTTTACCACTTCACTCCTCCACTTCCAAACTAATCTGAAAACTCAACTGCTCTCAATTGTTTTCCCACCTCCAGGACTGTGAACTCCTCGGTGGGCGGGACCAACCGCCTGGCCCACCCCCTGGTGTGGACATCAGCCCCTGGAGGGAGGCAACAAGGGTTTTTGTTTGACTTAGGTGTGCCTGACCGGGGTGTGGGGTGTGTTGGTGTAGTTCCTGTGACGTCCTGGCTTGTCCAGGGTGCCACAACTGTATATTCCATATAGCAAAAATACGGTTCAATTTCATGCATTCAAATTTTGCATACATCTTAGTGCATACAGAGTGCTGCAGTATGCTTTGTTTATACTCTACGAAATGCAAAATTGAACTACAATCACAAGTAATTTATATATCAAATGTATACTGAATATATTTCCTGTATATATGATTTTGTTGGTATATTATGTAGTCGAGGTGTGCCGCCCCCGTGGTAGCAGCCGAGCTGCTCAGATATGGGTTCGCTGTGGCTCGAGGGTCTCCGGACCCGGCGGTCGTGCGGCCACTCAAATGAAAGGGGCATTTCCAGGGGAGTTGATGTATAGTCTGTGACGCAACCGGTGGTGTACGGTAATTTGGGAGTACCGCCGCTGCCGTTGAGAGTACCCGGGGTGATGAAGTGGGGCAGCAAGGTGTCAGAGCCCTCCACGGGTAGGGGGAATACCACAGAACTTGGTGTGGGGGTGCCGTGGAATGCAGGGGCCACTCTTGTACTCACTCAGTTCATAAGCAGATGCTGACAACCGGGTAAACCAATTTTCTGGATACCGCTGCCGCTGAGGGGAGCTCGTCTGGGTCCCGTTCCCTATAGTGTTGCCTGGTGATCCATGACCTGCCTCCTGGCACTAAGTTTAACTTCATCGTGGTGGCCCAGTAGTATGGAACTTGCCAGGCCCCGCTCCCCACTGTGGCTAAGTGTGGGAGCTTGCTCTCAGGGCTCACGCTTGGGATTTTCTGGACCATTTTAGGTTGTAAAGTTCCATACCCCTCGTTGCGCTAGTTCCCCGATTGTGGAGCGGGTGGGAATGGATCATAAAGGCTCCGTTCTCCTCAGGTGAATTGTCGGGTTGCCTGAAGCTACTTCCCGACCTAGGGTCCGTGTATCCAGTCGTGCCTTCAGTCCCGAACCGGTGACAGTGCTAGGCTGACGGCCGTCCTCCTCAACAGATCAAGGCCCCTTACCACAATCCCCTGTGACCGGGGGTCCGACTCCTCTAGGCCCAGACCACTGTCTGCAACCTAGACAGCTTCTCTAGGAGCCACCGCTCCTGACCTACTTTGAGCTCCGCACAGCTCGAAGGCTTCTCTCTTCTCTCCACTTCTACTCACTGCTACTACCACTACTACTGACTACACTCCTCACCTGCCCTCCCTAACCCCCCCAGGTGGGCCACTCTATTCCACTCAAGCCGTCCACTGGTGTGTCTGGTGAGTGTGGTGCAGGGTGTATCTAGGATTTGATTTGCTGTTGGAGGCCACACTATTAGATAAGGACCCAGAACCAAGAGGAAGGTGGAATACTGTATGGAAGGGCAGCTTGTGCAATATCCTGTGACGACCTGATAGTCCATGGGCCTCACAATAGCATCTTGCTCACAGTTGCTTATTATGTTCTGATGTAATAGTCAGTTTTTGCAGGGGTTCTACTCCCAAGTGCACAGTAGTTTGTGTCATTGTTTGTTTTTGCGTATTTGTTTTCTTCACCATGTTTGTTACTTGTTCTTTTGCCTTTGATTACAGATGGGAGTATTTTTTGGATGCTACGAATCCTACAGCCCTAGAATCACGTGTACAGATCATTGTGATTGACAGTCTGGATGCTGTAGTTCTGTATCTGTCACATAAATGATCACAGGAGATGTATACACAAGTCTGGAGGTGCAGCTTTGTACAAGGTGATTCCAAGGAATTATCACCACTGAAAAAAATATTCAGAAAATCTACTAATCCCTCTAGTGTAATGCAAACCATGCTGGACACAAAATATTCATGCGCAGAAGCCGGCAGGAGAGAATATCAGGGATGGAAATATTTGTTGTATTGTAATCTATTGATTGTGATTAATCTTTTCAAGGTTCTAAGGGCGACTGTGATTTTTGCCAAGAAATGTCATTAATTCCTGGATAAATGAAACATCTATCTGAAGCCTGGAGAGGAAGAATTATTCTTTCATAATTCAAACCTATTCTCACAATAATCAGATTTCTTTTTTTTCTAAATATTCCATGCAAAGATTTCCATTTCTTACACAAATTAGGGGGATTTTGAAAATGTAAGGAATTGAAAGATCCCTGGATATAATGCGTTGAATCAAATTTTTCCTTCTCTATTTTCATCTTCAAAACAGCAGTAAGAACATAATTTTAAATTTTTAAGTGCATCCATCATAAGGAACATTATTCATCTCTACCAGCCACTTCAGGATCATTGTTTTACAGATATCATGAGGAATATTATCTACAGACATCATGAAGAGCATTGTTCTCCAACTACTATGAGGAGCATTTTTCAACATCCACCGTAAGATGCATTGTTGTACAGACACCAAGAGGAACATTTTTCGACATAGTCCATGACAAATAATGTTCTACATAAACCATTAGCACTGGTCTACAGCCATCATGATTAGCATTGTTATAAAAACATAATTAGGAGCATCGTTGTACTTCCACCATAAAGAGCAATGTTCTACGGCCACTGTGATGCTCATTTTTATGCAGCCAGTGACAGAATAAAGAGGATTCATCTACAAACACCATGAGGAGCATTGTTTGGCAGCCATACTGAGGAGCATTGTGTACAACCAGTATCGGATGCATTTTTCTATCTTCAACAGGAAAAACAATGGGCTACATCCACCAGGAGCATTGTTCTAAAGCGATCATGAGGAGCAATGATCTGTGTCCAGCAGAAGCATTATTCCACAATCTTTCTGGACAAAAAAAATCACTGATCTCAGGGAGACCAGCCAGAGAAAACACTGCCAGCAGCCAACAAAGGCGCTCAACACAGTGAAATCCTAGGTGCATTGCCCCCTGGAAAGTATGCAAATCAAAAAAGGTCCGTGGAACCTCTGTTAGGAGTCTCAACACAGAACAAGCCAGATATCCCTCCGGGAAGGACCTAGCCAAGGAGTGGCTCTTTTTAGGAAACCACCATAACCACCATATAAAGTGGCCCTTTTAGTCAATATCCAAATCTTTGATGAGTTTAAAGATATGACAAGGAAAATACCAAGGCCAGGTATCCATCCACATGGACACTTGACCAGGATCGATGGTGGTCTCCATGCTGAGCCATATGTGAGAATCCTACAAGATGAGTTACTTCGTACCCTTGAGTAACATGGGTATGAACAGGACGGCAGAATATGCTAGCAAGACAATGACCCAAAGAATATGTCAAGATTGGTGAGCAAATCAATTCAATGGCAATGAAGTAGAGGCGCTGGATTGTCCCCACAGTCCCCAGACCTCAACCCAATCCAACACTTCTGTGTAGAATTGAAGAAAAACCTGTATATATGCCCAAGCGAGCTGACCAGTATACACCAACATTGGGAATGTGTAGAAGAGACCTCGGGTCAGATTTTGGTTGGGACATGCTTGAATCTGATGAAGGACTCAGGCAGAGCTGAAAACCAAAGGTGGATTTACAAAATACTAATAAAAATATAAATTTAGATTTTTAGGGAAAAAACAATAACAGTGCAGTGTCACGACAAGAATTATATAACTAATCATATGCTAAATAATTACAAGTCAAATTTATGTTTGAGGTTGTCTATAAAATGAAGGTAGTCTCCCATTGGAAGCTGTAGTGGATGGTGAGATATGGGGCCTGAAGGTCAAAAGTTGAAAACATTGTTACCCTTTTGCTTGTCAGTGTAATTTTGTGGCATCTCAGTGGAGCACCCGTTATTAAAAGGGGTGGGTGTCACACATTCCAAAAAGCTAGGGTTGAAAATAATTGAAGGCATATTTTGGTAAACCTTACGTTTACTGTGGAGAAGAAAACTTTTTACATTCAGAACTTTGCAGGAATGCAACCATTACACCATATTTGTTAATGGACACAAATGCAAGTGCACGTTGGTCTTTTATCCATTGTATCTCACAAACCGCTAAATGCTTTTTTGGATGATTTTCCCCTTAGAAGCTTTTACATTACACAGAGGAAATTCATGTTTTGGCAATATAAACTTTCCATAGTAAATGTGAAGATGTCACGTTCGGTCAGTCAAGATGCCAGTTAATGAGTCAGCAACAAAGATTTGTTCATCTCTAATCAGAACTGATAATAACACAAGATAATGTCAACTGTACGTTACTTTGCTTTATGTTTGCTCAATGCTCAATCAAGATCTCAGCTTGCTGCCTGTACCTAGGACATTGATTCGCTTTAGCTAAACACAGAAGTACAAATCTTTCTCCTGTTCTGACACATTTGCTACAAAGTAAGACTGAAGTCGTGTCTGTTTAGCCTGAGGAATATCTAGACTTGAAACATTTGTTGCAAACCATTATAAAGTCTTAAGCCTAGGTCACACGTAGCGACGCAGCAGCGATCACGACGACGACCTGACCTTATCAGGATCGCTGCTGCGTTGTTACATGGTCGCTGGTGAACTGTCAAACAGGCAGATCTCACCAGCGACCAGTGACGAGCCCCCAGCCAGCAGCGACGCGTGGAAGCGATGCTGCGCTTGGTAACTAAGGTAAATATCGGGTAACCAAGCAAAGTGCTTCGCTTGGTTACCCGATATTTCCCTTGGTTACCAGCGCACACCGCTTAGCGCTGGCTCCCTGCACTTGTAGCTAGAGTACACATCGGGTTAATAAGCAAACCGCTTTGCTTATAGTTACCCGATGTGTACCTTGGCTACGTGTGCAGGGAGCAGGCAGCCAGCTTCAAGAAGCTGCGGACGTTGGTAATGAAGGTAAACATCTGGTACCAAGTCTTTGCTTGGTTACCCGATATTTACATTGGTTACCAGCGGCTCCCTGCTCCCTGCACATTCAGTTGTTACTCTCTCGCTGTCGCGCACAGCGATGTGCGCTTCACAGCGGGAGAGCAACGACTAAAAAATGGTCCAGGACATTCAGCAACAACCAGCGACCTTACAGCAGGGGCCAGGTTGTTGCTGGATGTCACACACAGCAACAGCGCTAGCAAGGTCGCTGCTACGTCACAGAAAATGGTGACTTAGCAGCGACGTCGTCGTCGCTGTCGTTGTGTGTGACATGACCATTAGATCTGTCTGTAAATCAACGATTTGTTACTTTCTAAGACTTTAATTTAAAGGCATTCTAGTATGCTAACCCCAATCTTGAAAAATAAAAACCTATAAAGATATGAGTGAACAAGCCAAAATAAAATATAAATTCTTTATTGAAAATTAGATTAAAACAGACATATAAAAGATAAACAATGACAAGGACACATTCAAAATACCCTCAGGTAGACAAGATATTAGAGCAATAAATAGCATAAGTGCATGGTAGCCGTGTGTCAAAAAACCATATAAGATGATGCACCAAGAAAGGAGGGGTAAAAATACCTTTAATATTCCTTTTTAGAAACCATTAGTCTAAAGCTAGACGAAAAATAATGTTCTGAGGAGAACAGATAAGGATGAGGAATATATAATCAATTCGGTCTAAACAGAACCTTTCCTTCACCAAAGGCTAGGCGTGTAAAAAATCCCATTCCTATTGCCATAGCATGTAGTGGGTATCAAGGGAAGTCAAAAAGAGCATGTCTGTATTGTCAACAGGATTGTAATCCTATAACATATAACTATAATGATCATAAAAATTAATCATATATATCATAGATATATCAAGTGGTACAACCACCAAGACAATTCCCCAGGTACCACAATCCTTGAGAGAAGGAAAAAACTTCAACCAAACATATGGAGATAGTACATAAACTTGGTGCCAAAAAACAACATTTCAACAGCAGGGCTAAATATATAAGAGGCTTATTCCCAATGCTGTATTGTGTGGCAAATATATTATAACAAGCCAAGAGAGGCCATAGCTGCAATCTCAGCAATGGTAAGCCTTTAAAAGGTGCCCAAGCCGGCCATAAAAAACGACCTTAACAGGGGATGATAAGCCCACAAAGACACACACCTACAAGATGTTAACCTGAGGGTAGATAATACCCCAACACGTTTTTCGCAGAAAGCTTCTTCCAAGGGGTGCTACTGGTAGTCAGTACCCAGGTATAAATACCCCCACTCACCAGCGTGATGTGTAACAGCGGCGCTCCATCACAGCTCCACTGCCGCGCACATGGGGTCCGGCGTCTGACGTCACCATGGTCCGCCCATGTCAGACGCGTCATAACATGGGAGGAGCATGGCGAGGTAATGAGACACGTTGCCCCAGAGCGCAGAAAGTGGGCGGAGGCTGGAGCGCTCCACACACGCCGGGAGATAAAGCGATATTGCCATTGAGGCAAAGCAAAAACAACAATATGTCAGTGGCACACAGCTATGGACCATCTGGATTAGCATGGTTTTACACAGAGGTGCATGTAAGGATCTAGGCAGAATAGAGTACAAAGATATACAGTGATTATATAAAAAAGGAGTCTCAATCCTTTTAGTATAAAGCTAAAAGGAATACAAGTATACATATATAAAATGAGAAAAGTTAGTGCGTAAAAATGTATAAACACATATGTATCTTAGTGCAAAGTGTATGTATAAACATACATACACATATCCTTATAAGGAATCTACACGTGAATATAGTAAAACATAACCATGTGACAATTCCATATAAAAAAGGTGCAAAATACAATACCAATAATGCTGTATTGAAAAGTGATAATGCAAAAAGTGCATAGTGCATATAATTCTTATACAAAGACGCAAAATAATAAAGAGATAAAGTGCTTGAATAATGCTAAAAGTGACTCAACATGAGAAGTGAAATGCATACAACAAGACGATGTGTCAGTGGCGCACATCGAAAAACAACCCTACTGATGTGTGGTGCATGTAGTGTATGAAAGGGTGTTCAAAACCAAAACAATACAAAAATAAAATTAGAAAGGAGTATATGAAGGAGATATATAGAAAAGAAGAGAAGACAGATAGAAGAGAGAATGTAGACATAAGAAACATAAAAACTTTATTATTTAATAAAAAAGGAACAAGAAACAAATGATATAATATGATAGGAGAGTACGAATACCTAGCCATACGTATACACACGTATAAATATATACGTACGCATATATGCACGCACATACATAAAAGGATGGTCACATAATTAAAATAAAGAGTGTGCAAAATATTACAATTAAAATACAGAAAGAAGACAAAGATATGTATTGTGATTCGTAGAAATTGTAAAATTTTAATTGTAATATTTTGCACACTCTTTATTTTAATTATGTGACCATCTTCTTCATATACTCCTTTCTAATTTTATTTTTGTATTGTTTTGGTTTTGAACACCCTTTCATACACTACATGCACCACACATCAGTAGGGTTGTTTTTCGATGTGCGCCACTGACACATCGTCTTGTTGTATGCATTTCACTTCTCATGTTGAGTCACTTTTAGCATTATTCAAGCACTTTATCTCTTTATTATTTTGCGTCTTTGTATAAGAATTATATGCACTATGCACTTTTTGCATTATCACTTTTCAATACAGCATTATTGGTATTGTATTTTGCACCTTTTTTTATATGGAATTGTCACATGGTTATGTTTTACTATATTCACGTGTAGATTCCTTATAAGGATATGTGTATGTATGTTTATACATACACTTTGCACTAAGATACATATGTGTTTATACATTTTTACGCACTAACTTTTCTCATTTTATATATGTATACTTGTATTCCTTTTAGCTTTATACTAAAAGGATTGAGACTCCTTTTTTATATAATTACTGTATATCTTTGTACTCTATTCTGCCTAGATCCTTACATGCACCTCTGTGTAAAACCATGCTAATCCGGATGGTCCATAGCTGTGTGCCACTGACATATTGTTGTTTTTGCTTTGCCTCAATGGCAATATCGCTTTATCTCCCGGCGTGTGTGGAGCGCTCCAGCCTCCGCCCACTTTCTGCGCTCTGGGGCAACGTGTCTCATTACCTCGCCATGCTCCTCCCATGTTATGACGCGTCTGACATGGGCGGACCATGGTGACGTCAGACGCCGGACCCCATGTGCGCGGCAGTGGAGCTGTGATGGAGCGCCGCTGTTACACATCACGCTCGTGAGTGGGGGTATTTATACCTGGGTACTGACTACCAGTAGCACCCCTTGGAAGAAGCTTTCTGCGAAAAACGTGTTGGGGTATTATCTACCCTCAGGTTAACATCTTGTAGGTGTGTGTCTTTGTGGGCTTATCATCCCCTGTTAAGGTCGTTTTTTATGGCCGGCTTGGGCACCTTTTAAAGGCTTACCATTGCTGAGATTGCAGCTATGGCCTCTCTTGGCTTGTTATAATATATTTGCCACACAATACAGCATTGGGAATAAGCCTCTTATATATTTAGCCCTGCTGTTGAAATGTTGTTTTTTGGCACCAAGTTTATGTACTATCTCCATATGTTTGGTTGAGGTTTTTTCCTTCTCTCAAGGATTGTGGTACCTGGGGAATTGTCTTGGTGGTTGTACCACTTGATATATCTATGATATATATGATTAATTTTTATGATCATTATAGTTATATGTTATAGGATTACAATCCTGTTGACAATACAGACATGCTCTTTTTGACTTCCCTTGATACCCACTACATGCTATGGCAATAGGAATGGGATTTTTTACACGCCTAGCCTTTGGTGAAGGAAAGGTTCTGTTTAGACCGAATTGATTATATATTCCTCATCCTTATCTGTTCTCCTCAGAACATTATTTTTCGTCTAGCTTTAGACTAATGGTTTCTAAAAAGGAATATTAAAGGTATTTTTACCCCTCCTTTCTTGGTGCATCATCTTATATGGTTTTTTGACACACGGCTACCATGCACTTATGCTATTTATTGCTCTAATATCTTGTCTACCTGAGGGTATTTTGAATGTGTCCTTGTCATTGTTTATCTTTTATATGTCTGTTTTAATCTAATTTTCAATAAAGAATTTATATTTTATTTTGGCTTGTTCACTCATATCTTTATAGGTTTTTATTATTGCATGAGTGTAGCTATTATCTACTTCTTGGTCATTTAATTGGTTCTTTTAATCCCAATCTTGGAAGAGAATAGTGATATTCTAAACTCTTTGCAGGTTCAGACTGGCCGACCGGTGAACCGGTGAATTCCCAGGTGGGCCCTTGTGGAGAAGTGGGCCTGCTAACTCCCTATAGAGGCAAAAGTTAGAAGAATACACTTGATTTTCTATCTGATAGCTCTAAAATAGCTACCATACAGTTAGGTCCAGAAATATTTGGACAGTGACACAAGTTTTGTTATTTTAGCTGTTTACAAAAACATGTTCAGAAATACAATTATATATATAATATGGGCTGAAAGTGCACACTCCCAGATGCAATATGAGAGTTTTCACATCCAAATCGGAGAAAGGGTTTAGGAATCATAGCTCTGTAATGCATAGCCTCCTCTTTTTCAAGGGACCAAAAGTAATTGGACAAGGGACTCTAAGGGCTGCAATTAACTCTGAAGGCGTCTCCCTCGTTAACCTGTAATCAATGAAGTAGTTAAAAGGTCTGGGGTTGATTACAGGTGTGTGGTTTTGCATTTGGAAGCTGTTGCTGTGACCAGACAACATGCGGTCTAAGGAACTCTCAATTGAGGTGAAGCAGAACATCCTGAGGCTGAAAAAAAAGAAAAAATCCATCAGAGAGATAGCAGACATGCTTGGAGTAGCAAAATCAACAGTCGGGTACATTCTGAGAAAAAAGGAATTGACTGGTGAGCTTGGGAACTCAAAAAGGCCTGGGCGTCCACGGATGACAACAGTGGTGGATGATCGCCGCATACTTTCTTTGGTGAAGAAGAACCCGTTCACAACATCAACTGAAGTCCAGAACACTCTCAGTGAAGTAGGTGTATCTGTCTCTAAGTCAACAGTAAAGAGAAGACTCCATGAAAGTAAATACAAAGGGTTCACATCTAGATGCAAACCATTCATCAATTCCAAAAATAGACAGGCCAGAGTTAAATTTGCTGAAAAACCCCTCATGAAGCCAGCTCAGTTCTGGAAAAGTATTCTATGGACAGATGAGACAAAGATCAACCTGTACCAGAATGATGGGAAGAAAAAAGTTTGGAGAAGAAAGGGAACGGCACATGATCCAAGGCACACCACATCCTCTGTAAAACATGGTGGAGGCAACGTGATGGCATGGGCATGCATGGCTTTCAATGGCACTGGGTCACTTGTGTTTATTGATGACATAACAGCAGACAAGAGTAGCCGGATGAATTCTGAAGTGTACCGGGATATACTTTCAGCCCAGATTCAGCCAAATGCCGCAAAGTTGATCGGACGGCGCTTCATAGTACAGCTGGACAATGACCCCAAGCATACAGCCAAAGCTACCCAGGAGTTCCTGAGTGCAAAAAAGTGGAACATTCTGCAATGGCCAAGTCAATCACCAGATCTTAACCCAATTGAGCATGCATTTCACTTGCTCAAATCCAGACTTAAGACGGAAAGACCCACAAACAAGCAAGACCTGAAGGCTGCGGCTGTAAAGGCCTGGCAAAGCATTAAGAAGGAGGAAACCCAGCGTTTGGTGATGTCCATGGGTTCCAGACTTAAGGCAGTGATTGCCTCCAAAGGATTCGCAACAAAATATTGAAAATAAAAATATTTTGTTTGGGTTTGGTTTATTTGTCCAATTACTTTTGACCTCCTAAAATGTGGAGTGTTTGTAAAGAAATGTGTACAATTCCTACAATTTCTATCAGATATTTTTGTTCAAACCTTCAAATTAAACGTTACAATCTGCACTTGAATTCTGTTGTAGAGGTTTCATTTCAAATCCAATGTGGTGTCATACAGAGCCCAACTCGCGAAAATTGTGTCACTGTCCAAATATTTCTGGACCTAACTGTATGTTATGGCTGTCCGCCAGAGGGGTCCTCCCTCTCGGGTGAGGGTCAGGGTGCCTCCTGTCTCTCCGCTCCCCGAGACCCATTCTGTAGGTGCAGGGTGCAGGTCTTCCTCAGTGCTATTCAGAGTGGCTGGTCCAATCCTTCGCTATGTTGCTGGTGGCTATTCAGCTGCTGGAGACTAAGTGTGGAAAACAGTCTTCTGCGCATGTGCGCACTGAGTCTTCTCTGTCAGAGTCAAAGTGTGGAAATTGTTTCACTGCGCATGCGCAAGACGTGGCATCCTCTGATTGGCCGTTGGATGTCAGGTGCTCTGATGATGTGGCATCTTGGAAGAGTCCTACGCTGATTGGGGGTGAGCTGTGACTGGGTGGTGCTTAGGTTATATTAGGATGATGCCATCGCCGGACACTGCTCAGTCTTTAATTGCCTTTGTGTCGAGAGCTTGTTAGGCAGGTCAGTTGAATTTGGCCTTTAATAGCCTTGCGGCAATAGAATTTGTTAGGCAGGTCTCACCACCTCTTATTTACCCGATACTGAGTAATATTAAGTGGGTAACTGCACTGGTTAAGCATGGTGGGTTTCTGTTGTTCCCCACATATATACCGGCAGCAATAGGGGTGGGTTTACCATGGCTTTATATTAGGCGGCCTTTCCTGTACTGTGTAGCAGCCTTGGTTAAGCGTACGGCTGCTCTGGGCTCTTAGCAGCTATATTCCATCCATAGCACGGTGGAACCTGGGTTGAGCTTGGGATTGCATGAACCATCTATCTCCTAAGCCGCCAAACCTGTAACACCATGTACTGTTAAACGCCAGTACAGGGCTCTGTACTTACACAGGGGTTCCTTTGTTAACTAACTGCTGGCTGGTGGTGCGAGACTGGCAGGCGTAGTCAGGGAGCTACTGACACTCCAGATTTAATTGGAGTCTTGGAATTCACTTGCCTATGTATGTTACGGGGGTGCTGTCTGATCTAATATAGATGGTAAATATTCAGACAGCCAGGGTCCACCGTGCGGTGATATTAGGCCGCTGCCAGCAATAAACAGAACTAAAGTAGTCTCCGTAAGTTCACAGAGACGTAGATTAGAAGATATGTTAAATAAGGTAGAATGCTATCAAACTTATAGCGACTACCGGACACGTGGGTATAAAAAGAAGTGAACCTCTTGTTACGTCACAGAGGTCATCTATGTACAATAGGAGATGGACTCCGTTAGCACCCACGGAAGTCCTAACAACACTGCCTCTGCTGCCTGTGTAAAGTGTGAAGTAAAGAATACTGTTGTGGCACCCTGGACAAGCTAGCACGTCACAGGTACTACACCAACACACCCCACACCCCGGTTAGGCACACCGAAGCCAGACACAAAATCCTTGTTGCCTTCGTCCAGGGGCTGATGTCCACACCAGGGGGTGGGCCAGGCGGTTGGTCCCGCCCACCGAGGAGTTCACAGTCCTGGAGGCGGGAAAAGCAGTTCAGATCAGTTTTTAGTTTTGAAGTGGAGAGGAGCAGTCTGACAGCGTCCGGGTGTGTGGCCCGGACGGAACAGCAAGGTTGGCAGACGGTGGTGACCGTCTGCAGGAGAGGCCGATTAGAGTGAGCCATAAGGACCGTGGACGGGTGGTGGCCCAGCGGTACCGGACCGGTGAACAAAGAGAAGCCAGCACCATCCGGCAGGGCTTACGGACCCCAACCAGGCTAGGAGTCGCCGTAAAACTGGTCAAATCCATTAGCGAAGGGAACCTCCGGGGTTTCCCAGCAGTCAAAACCCGATTGAAGGCGACAGCTCAAACCGTAAAGGGAAACACAGTCACCGCCAAGGCTACAGTTCCCAGGGCCAGAGCCTGCAGGCAAAAGGGGCTCCTTCAGCACCCATCCAAGCTGGGGAGCGGGTTACCGGTGGGAACCCATTGGAACCGTACACACTACACAGGTGCAGGGAAAGGCAGTCACCATCAACCTGCCGGGAGGAGAAACACCGTAGCCGTCTGTGGGACCCGTCCATTCAGCCGTTTGTTTTACCGGAGACTTTGCATTCGTCATTGGCTGAGTGAGTACCACCGTGCTGTGCGGCACAGCGCTGCCCCCGCGACCCTGCACCTCACCAGGCCCCGTAGCCCGCCTGCCCTACCTCCATATCCTTCACCGGGCCCTGGGACAACCAAACCCCCTACCCACGGTTGGAGGAACCAACATCCAAGCTGCTCCCTGTCATCGCTCCCGGGATCCCCGTCCAGAGCAGCGGTGGTGTCACAATCTCACCACAACCGTGGGTGGCGTCACGAACAATATCCCTAAACCGCACCCAAACCACCCCCTTTCACTCATGGGCGAGGAACGCCGCTCGAGTCCCCGGGATCCGGCCCACCGCTCGAGCCACCACCGAGCAGCAGCCGGACCCGAGCAGTGGGTGAGCGCAGCGCCCCCTCCTCTGCCCGCGACAACTTGGCGTCACGAACAGGATCTTACCGCTCTGCCGCCTGGTAGAGGTGCGCCTTGTGACCACCGGAGGTGTCCGGCCGAAAATTTTGAGAAGCCGCCATTTTGGGCACGAAAAGGCCCCGCTCGAGCGTCTTCCCGAGTAGTGGAGGCGCGAAAGCTGAAACCCTGCCCCTGTAGAGGAGGAGCCGGAAAAAGACTAAGGGGGATGGATGGCGTCTGGCCGTATGTAACTCGCGGCTATACAAGCAGGGACGCCGGGACCCTGCGATCCGCTGATCCCTGCAAAGTATGTCTGCTCCACCCAGCTACGCGGAGGCTACAGAGCCGGTGCCCAAAACAGCGGCGTGGCTGAGGGCCCGAACGGCAGGGATCTGCCGACGCTACCGAAGTCAGATATGTATGCTGATGGAGCAGTGGACCGCGGAGGTGGAGGAGGTAGCTGCGGTCGCTCGGGTGTATGGAATGGAGGCCATGATGGAGGAGCTGGTGAGTGACCCATGCCCCTGTGTCCCCGAGAGACCGGCCGTTGCGGCTGAGGGACCCGGTCTACCCCTGGCCCCCATGCCGCCTCCGTCTTCCCTGCCCGTGCACCGCGCTACTGCTGGTCCATCTGATGTACGCCCCTTCGTCACGGTAGCCGAAAGAGTGGTGAACCCGGAGACTGCAGCAGCTGGCGGCAACCCGCCTGGCGCAGGTACAGATGATAGTGACTCCGGACCTGATACCGAGCCCGTTTCGGAGGAGGACGAGGGAGTCGTCGCCCTGCATGGCATGGAGGCCACTTACATCCCCCGGAGCGGAAATAACGGGTATCGGGTGGCCCTTCTTCGCCGCGCCTGCTATGCGCTGGAGGGGCTGGTGCCCGTGTTCTTCCACCCAGAGCCGGGTGAGGAGGACGAAAGTGCACCGTGAGGTCAGCGGAGCTCCGCTGCAAGTTGTCCCCGTTGGGACCACTAGTACCGCAGAAAGTTTTGAATGATAAGTAATCAACCGAAGATGTGACCTGATTTACAACCGTGAGTGAACCGGTCGTTGCCGGCAACTGTTGTCCCCGTGGGGACTGTTCATAACACTTGCGTAAGGGACTCCTTACGGACAAGCCCGAGAACTTGCAGGGCAACCACGAACTTGTGGTATGTAAATAAAAATGTTTTTAAGGCTTGAAACCGTTACCGCCTCCGGAGAGGCTGATTTGGAGGATGGGCCTGGAGGAAAGGGATGGCCCAGGCCCGCCACTACCATAACCGGTGGCGATCCTCCGGGGGTTCAGGGGTTCCCCATGGACGTAGGTCCCCTGAAAGGGACAGAACCCACTCGGGCAACTTGGTGCTGGACTGGGGTCAAGGGGTGCTGCCCAGTTGCTTAGGGGCAGCATCAGGGCCAGGTTGCTTGGGTGGGAGAAGAGCGGAAGTCGTATCGTTTAGTAACGTTTAAGAAATGTGCCTTCCGATGTGGGAAGATTGAAAAATGCTTGTTCTACATGTTTTACCGTTCTTATTCTCTTTGCAGTTAAAATAAAACCGGTGATGGACGGGCAGCCCGCGGACGGTCTGCATTTTACTAAGGGGGAATGTGGCGCCCTGAACAAGCCAGGACGTCACAGGTACTACACCAACACACCCCACACCCCGGTTAGGCACACCGAAGGCAGACGCAAAATCCTTGTTGCCTTCCTCCAGGGGCTGATGTCTACACCAGGGGGTGGGCCAGGCGGTTGGTCCCACCCACCGAGGAGTTCACAGTCCTGGAGGCGGGAAAAGCAGTTCAGATCAGTTTTTAGTTTTGAAGTGGAGAGGAGCAGTCTGACAGCGTCCGGGTGTGTGGCCCGGACGGAACAGCAAGGTTGGCAGACGGTGGTGACCGTCTGCAGGAGAGGCCGATTAGAGTGAGCCGTAAGGACCGTGGACGGGCGGTGGCCCGGCGGTACCGGACCGGTGAACAAAGAGAAGCCAGCACCATCCGGCAGGGCTTACGGACCCTGACCAGGCTAGGAGTCGCCGTAAAACTGGTCAAATCTGTTAGCGAAGGGAACCTCCGGGGTTTCCCAGCAGTCAAGACCCGATTGAAGGCGACAGCTCAAACCGTAAAGGGAAACACAGTAACCGCCAAGGCTACAGTTCCCAGGGCCAGAGCCTGCGGGCAAAAGGGGCTCCTTCAGCACCCATCCAAGCTGTGGAGCAGGTTACCGGTGGGAACCCATTGGAACCGTACACACTACACAGGTGCAGGGAAAGACAGTCACCATCAACCTGCCGGGAGGAGAAACACCGCAGCCGTCTGTGGGACCCGTTTATCCAGCCGTTTGTTTTACCGGAGACTTTGCATTCGTCATTGGCTGAGTGAGTACCACCGTGCCGTGCGGCACAGCGCTGCCCCCGCGACCCTGCACCTCACCAGGCCCCATAGCCCGCGTGCCCTACCTCCATATCCTTCACCGGGCCCCGGGACAACCAAACCCCCTACCCACGGAGGGAGGAACCAACATCCAAGCTGCTCCCTGTCATCGCTCCCGGGATCCCCGTCCAGAGCAGCGGTGGTGTCACAACCTCACCACAACCGTGGGTGGCGTCACGGACAATATCCCTAAACCGCACCCAAACCACCCCTTTCACTCACGGGCGAGGAACGCCGCTCAAGTCCCCGGGATCCGGCCCACCTCTCGAGCCACCACCGAGCAGCAGCAGCCGGACCGGAGCAGTGGGTGAGTGCAGCGCCCCCTCCTCCGCCCGCGACACTGTGTGTTGTAAAGACACACACAGTACAAAGATGGATAACACCAGCACTAGCCAATGGACGGCTGCCACGTGGTAGACATGGTCAGAACGGATTAAACCACACTTAGTGCAAAACTCCGTTCCTTTACTTAACGCATGCGCAGTTGCCCTGTTCTTTGGACTTAAGGGTGCTTTACCCGAGAAGATCTATCGTGCGATAGATCGTCGGGGTCACTGTTTTTGTGACGCACATCAGGCATTGCTTGCGACGCCGGCCTGTGTGACACCTCCTAGCGACCCATAATCGCTCACAAATCGTCAGTCGTGTACTCGTCGCTAGGTTTCATAAAATAGTTTATGAAACATGGCGCCGAGTGTTCATCGTTCCCGTGCCAGCACACGTCACTCCGTGTGACACCACGGGAATGATGAACATCGCTTACCTGCGTCCCGAGGCTCCCGCCGGCTATGTGGAAGGAAGGAGGTGGGTGGGATGTTTACATCCTGCTCATCTCTGCCCCTCTGCTTCTATTGGGGGGCAGCTGCGTGACGTCGCTGTGACGCCGAACATCCCTCCCACTTCAGGAAGTGGATGTTCTCAGCTCTCAGTGACGTCGCCCTGGAGGTGAGTGTGACGGGGGGTTAACGAGTTTGTGCGCTACGAGTAATCAATTGCCCGTGGCGCACAAATGACGGGGGCGGGTACGATCGATCGTGAAATCGCACGATCGGTCGTACCATGTAAAGCAGGCTTTAGTCCCAAAACCACACAGAATTCAGCCCAAAGACTGAGAAGCAGACCGACGAGTGGCACACCGCAACCGGGAAGCAGATGGGGAGGAATCCGGCCAAGGCAAGGCAGGATCTCGGCCCGTAACAGTGTATTTCTTGGTTCTCATTTGCCAAAAACTGAATCCCAGAACCTTTTAACTTAGCGTTAGAATTGCTCTAGCACAACTATACAGTGTGTCCACCCATATCCTGTCCACCGCCATTAACTTGAGAACGGCGGCAGCTATAGGCATAGAAGTGGTGTCTATGTATAGTAAAGTAGCCATGCGCTAAGCAATAAAACCTCCTATAGCACCACCTGGTGGAAAACAACAGAGTTAGCATTTTTATCTCAAAAACGGAACGAGATAGAGAAAAAAAGTGAATTACAAAGTTGTAGGGCATCATCAATTCAATATGAATGAACACCTTGCATACAGAAATGCTAGGATTAGAACGTGTAACACTCACAAGGCTGCGGACGTGAAGCGATACCTCATGGAGACCTTCCTACAAGTCATTGGGTACGGTGTCTGTGTGGAGTGGCCTCCACGCTCACCTGACCTGACCCCATTGGACTTCTTTCTGTGAGGTTACATCAAACAGCAGGTGTATGCGACCCCTCCACCAACATTGCAGGACCTACGACGACGTATCACAGATGCTTGAGCAAACGTGTCACCTACCATATTGCACAACGTGCAGCATGATACAGTATGCTGTGCAGAGGCCAGATGTGCATTGCAGCTGACGGGGGCCACCAAGAGCATCAAAGTTACATGAGCGCCATATGCGTGACCAGCATTCAATGATTGGGGGGGTCATGGGTTTCATATCATAGCATTTCTGTATACAAGGTGTGGATTCGTATTGAATTGAGGATGCCCTACAACTTTGTAATTCACTTTTTTTCTCTATCTTGTTCCGTTTTTGAGATAAAATTGCTAACTCTATTGTTTTCCACCAGGTGGCGCTATAGGTGGTTTCATTGCGTAGCACATGGCTACTTTACTATACCTAGACACCACTTCTATGCCTATAGCTGCCGCCGTTCTCAAGTTAATGGCGGTGGACAGGATATGGGTGGAAACACTGTATACCAGAAATGGTAAGGAATTATAAATCTAAGCTATCTGCATCTTATTTATTTAATCTTAAACAAAATAAAAAACAATTGCAAAATTGGATACCTATTAACCTAATCTTAACCACACGGTGTACACAGTTTGCTCATGTCTTATTACTGGAGCAGATTTCTTTGCTATGTTGTTTCCTATACAGAAAAAAGTGACTATATCCTAACACAGAATCTGCACAGTTCTCCTCCTCTATTATCTGTTTACAAATCTCATTATCTAATATGTATTTTGAGGTTTACTCCATCAAAGCAGACACAAAATACAAAGTATGGTTTGTTTCCATACTGTATCATTTCTTTCTGAATAATAACCCTGAAAATAGTATCAGATTGTTCGGTTTGGTCTGGCACATGGCTATACAATCAGTAGGGAGCATTGTACATGTGTATAATAACATTACTCTGTGTTTTCCCATCAGAACAGATCTTGTTACCTGGACCCGTTCTCACATTTATTAGTTCTGCCCCCGCTGAGCGGACGATGCCGCCATCTGTTATTTATCTGAGACCACAAACAATTGTGCTACATAAACCCCAGATTGTGCTGTGAAGCAAAGCTGTGGCCTCTGACTCTGATCTGTATTATTGAGCTTCGTGTAGGAACTTAAACAGTGATTAGCGGTGCCGCGTCCTGCGAGATTTCCACCACCGGCCTATATAACTGCTAGGACAGGTTTACATGAATATTAATGTGCATATGTGTGATATATGCATCTATGTATACAATTAATGTAATGTGTCCCTGAGGGGTCCGAAGTGATGAGTCACTTACATATAAACATTGCCAGTGCCATTGTTACACATTTAGCATACATCAACAGAATGGCATACAAAGAAATCACAGAACCTCATAGCAAAAGTTATTATTGCGCGCCTCCCCTCCCAAAAAAATGTGTGTGTGTGTATATATGTATATATATATATATATATATTATATATATACACAGTATATTAGCTTTAGTACCCGGCGTTGCCCGGGATAGTAATTGTCTGTCTGTCTTTCTCCCAGTCTATCTATATCTCTCTGTCTGTTTATCTATCTCTTTGTGTCTGTCTGTCTCTTTGTCTGTCTGTCTCTGTCTATCTCTTTTCATGTCTGTCTCTCTCCCTGTCTTTCTCTCCCCCTGTCTCTCTGTCTCTTCCCCTGTCTGTCTCTTTCCCTGTTTTTACTTGTCTGTCTCTTTCCCTGTCTGCCTCTTTGTCTGTCTCTATCTCTTTGTCTGTGTCTGTCTGTCTCTTTGACTGTTTGTATGTCTCTGCCTGTCTCTGTCTGTCTCTTTCCCTGCCTGTCTTTGTCTCTGTCTCTCTTTTTGACTAAAGGGAGGAAGGGGTAGAAAACAAATCCAGCACTGATGTCCATAAAAAATTATTCTTCTTTATTTCAAATTCATCATTAAAATTAGAATGGATCAATCCTTCCGAAAGCCCTGATTACGCCTTACGCATTTCAGAGAAAAAACTCCTTAATCATAGGCATACGAGTTTTTTCTCTGAAACGCGTAAGGCCTAATCAGGGCTTTCGGAAGGATTGATCTATTCTAATTTTTATAATGAATTTGAAATAAAGAAGAATAATTTTTTATGGACATCAGTGCTGGATTTGTTTTCTACCCCTTCCTCCCTTCCATGATTGCTACACCTGTGGAAGCCAACCACAGGCACTGGCCCAAATGGACATCTAGATCTACAGATTGGTGAGCTGGAATATTTACTTTCTTGGTGTTTTTCTACTCTGTCTTTTTGACTGTCTGTAGGTCTCTGCCTGTCTGTGTTTGTATCTTTCCCTGTCTGTCTGTCTCTTTCCCTGTCTATCTGTCTGTGTCTCTCCGTGTCTGTCTGTCTCTGTCTGTCTCTTTCCCTGGCTGCATTGTGACACGCCAACATTCCATTTAAGAGCGTGACTGCGCATTCCTCTGAAGTTCTGGCTGCACTGTGACTCCCAGCTCCATTGACTTTAATGGAGACAATTTGTTTGGTGAATAACTGTAAAACACAGGGTTAAAATTTCCCCTCAAAACATAGTCTATAACGTACCCTGAGTCAAGTGGAGTGTCTGTGCAATATATCGTGATTGCACATGCAACGGTGCAAATTCCTTTAGTGGACATACATACATACATACATACATATATACATACACACATACATACATACATACACTCAGCGTTATATATTAGATATACAGTGGGTGAAATAAGTATTGAACACATCACCACTTACTTGGTAAATATATTACATGATTTTCTCACCAGTTGATGGTAACAACCCATCCAATCCATACAGACAAATAAATCAATCCAACCATAGATGTCCATAAATTTGTTGATAGGTACTATTGATAAATGACACAGGGAAAATGTATAGAACACACTTACTGAAATGTATTTAATATTTTATACAAAAGCCTTTTTTTGGTGACGAAGCGTCTAGATGCCTCCAGTATGGAGAAACTAGTGTCATGCATTGCTCAGGTGAGATTTTGTTCCATTTTTCTATACAAACACTCTTCAAATCCTGAAGGTTTTTGTGG
Source organism: Anomaloglossus baeobatrachus (assembly GCF_048569485.1). Classification (NCBI taxonomy): domain Eukaryota; kingdom Metazoa; phylum Chordata; class Amphibia; order Anura; family Aromobatidae; genus Anomaloglossus; species Anomaloglossus baeobatrachus. Next base: position 124,901,535 of record NC_134364.1, read on the forward strand.
GCTCCATCTATGAAATCTAAGCTGAGGTGCAAAAAGCAAATGAAAGTCATATCTACAAATTAAATCTAACAGTAATTAGAAAGTAATTCTGCCACTTAGTGAAAAATAATATCAGTTGGTTAACTGATGACCTATAATTTGGTGTCTTATTACCAGGGTGCCCAACAAGAAACCTCTCATGATAGGAAAAATCAGTGAGCTATCTCAAGACCTTCACAACTGTTGCAAAAGATACTGATGGCATTTGTTCCAGAAGAGTTTCTAAACTACTGAAGGTCCCAGGGAGAATATTGTTAAACACAAAAATGTTGCTTTAATCTTGAATTTTTCATTTTCACTAGGGTAACAGGAGATAATGGACCATGCAATTTATTGTGTAATTTCTCCTGAATAAACCAAAACCCCATATGTGGTTGCAAACTACTTTTGAGGCACAATACAAAATGAAGAAGGAACAGAGCGCCATATTTGAGGGTCAGATATAGTTGGAATGGTTTGGGCTGACATGTCTCATTGGCAGAGCCTCTGAGGTGCCAGAACAGCAGGAATCCTCCACAAGTGACCCCATTTTACAAACTGCATCCCTCAATGAATTTATCTAGGAGTTCCGTGCGCATATTAACACTACAGAAGTGTCACTAAATTTTATACTATTCGGCAGTGAACAAAAAATAATTACATTTTCACTACTAAACTGTTGTATTAACCCCAAATTTCCAATTTTCACAATGACAGTACATAAAAAAAATGCAGAACATTTTGGGTCAGTTACCATTTATCCTGCTCTCTATGCTGAGCACTTACATCCGGGTTTCCGTACATCTACAAAATACGTGATTCAGGTCAAACCGCAGACATGAGACAGGATAGTTACTCCAGACTCCATTTGGCTTCTGTTCTACAGTGTTCATCTTTTCAAAGGTGAACAAAAGTGGTAATGACCGCCGTTTTGTGCATACTTACAAATGCGCGTAAAAAGATGAACATCACAGACCACAGGACAGACGGGAGTTCAAAGTCACTCCCTCTGCTTCATTACAGTGAATTTTCCATTGGGAATTTTTTTCTGAATCACATTTTTGCTGAGATTTACACATAATCCCTGGTGTAAGCGCTCAGCGTAGAGCGCAGAATAAATATGAGCCGAGCATTACTGTGAACTTTGGGAGACAGAATAAATAAATCAATAGCAGTTCAAGAATTATATTACCATATTTTTTTGTTTTATAAGATGCACCGGATTATAAGATGTAGAAACAGAATAAATTGTTCAGCTCACCAATATTGCAGTCCCGCAGTGGAGGTCCAGCGCACGGATGGTTAGGAATACCAAGCAATAGCAATAAAGATGTATGAATCCAGACCATGATTAAGACAACTTGTTGAAACGCGTCGCTCTGAACTGGGGCTAGAATTTACTTTTGCATGTCCCTGGATTTTTTATTTATTCTACTATTCCAATAAAGAAAGAAAAAACTTTTTTATTCAATATAAGTCTGCGCTGGATTCATACATCTTTATTGGATTATAAGATGCACCCCAAATTTGCAGGGAAAAAAAGGTAAAAAAAAAATATGGGGTCTGTTTTATAATTTGGTGGTCTCTTACCAGGGAGAGGGGACAGAAGCGGAGCGGGGGTCACAGGAGGCAGGGGCGGTACTATAGAGTACTATAGAGGGGGACCCACATACTCACTGCAGGTGCTGCTCTGTGCGGGTCAGTGACGCGGCTGCTGTGTGCGGGAGGCGGTGAGTCACCAGCCATTCTAAGGATGTTGGCAGTCGGCGGTGAGCGCTTCAAATAATGGCGGTCGGAGTCGACGCATGCGCAGATGAGAGCTTGAGCTGAGAGCTCCATCTGCGCACGCACTGACCCTAGGCACTATTATTTGAAACCCTGACTGCCGACATCTGCAGAATGACCGCCCGTCGCACAGAGCAGCCGCCTGTCGAGCAGAATGGAGCAGTCGAGCGCTGAGCAGAACGGAGCGGCCGAGCACCGAGCAGAATGGACCAGCCGCGCAGAGAGCAGAGCGGCCCCACAAAGAGCAGAGCAGCGCCACCCGATGCACAGAACAGCGTCACACAGACCAGCAGCGCCGGAAGCACAGCGCATTGCTCGGTGCATCTCCCCTGCCTCCTGTGACTCCTCTGCACAACACCCCAATAAGCTACATTTGGATTTTAAGACGTACCCCTCATTTTCCTCCCAAAGTTTTAGGAGGCAAAATGCATCTCATAATCCGAAAAAAAAAGGTATTTTTACATAATTTTAAATAATAATTTATATAATTTTATAATTTATTATATATATATATATATATATATATATATATATATATATATATATATATAAATAAAGCACCTACTACAATAATGTTAATTAAATATTCATAAAAAATATATTTGCATGTTTCACTTTAATATATTTTTATCTTGTTTTCTTTTTTTTGGATTTCTTTATTTCCCATTCATATTAATTTTACTTTTTACTCACTTACTCTGAGGGAGCCTAGGCACAGGAGTGCCAACATTCACTGGATGTCAGGGATCAACCAGCAAACTTGCAAAATCCCACCATATATCCTTACACATACTGTTGGTATAATCTGGGTATCTTCTGCTTATAATAATATATACATATAGCTAGTATAACCTGGGCATCTCCTGTATATAATTATATATGTACAGCTGGTATAACCTGGGCATCTCCTATATATAATTATATATGTACAGCCGGTATAACCTGGGCATCTCCTGTATATAATTATATATGTACAGCTGGTGTCACCTGGGCATCTCCTGTATATAATTATATATGTACAGCTGGTATAACCTGGGCATCTCCTGTATATAATTATATATGTACAGCTGGTATAACCTGGGCATCTCCTGTATATAATTATATATGTACAGCCGGTATAACCTGGGCATCTCCTGTATATAATTATATATGTACAGCTGGTGTCACCTGGGCATCTCCTGTATATAATTATATATGTACAGCCGGTATAACCTGGGCATCTCCTGTATATAATTATATATGTACAGCCGGTATAACCCGGGCATCTCCTGTATATAATTATATATGTACAGCTGGTATAACCTGGGCATCTCCTGTATATAATTATATATGTACAGCTGGTATAACCTGGGCATCTCCTGTATATAATTATATATGTACAGCTGGTATAACCTGGGCATCTCCTGTATATAATTATATATGTACAGCCGGTATAACCTGGGCATCTCCTGTATATAATTATATATGTACAGCCGGTGTAACCTGGGCATCTCCTGTATATAATTATATATGTACAGCTGGTATAACCTGGGCATCTCCTGTATATAATTATATATGTACAGCTGGTGTCACCTGGGCATCTCCTGTATATAATTATATATGTACAGCCGGTATAACCTGGGCATCTCCTGTATATAATTATATATGTACAGCTGGTATAACCTGGGCATCTCCTGTATATAATTATATATGTACAGCCGGTATAACCTGGGCATCTCCTGTATATAATTATATATGTACAGCTGGTGTCACCTGGGCATCTCCTGTATATAATTATATATGTACAGCTGGTATAACCTGGGCATCTCCTGTATATAATTATATATGTACAGCTGGTATAACCTGGGCATCTCCTGTATATAATTATATATGTACAGCCGGTATAACCTGGGCATCTCCTGTATATAATTATATATGTACAGCTGGTGTCACCTGGGCATCTCCTGTATATAATTATATATGTACAGCTGGTATAACCTGGGCATCTCCTGTATATAATTATATATGTACAGCTGGTATAACCTGGGCATCTCCTGTATATAATTATATATGTACAGCTGGTATAACCTGGGCATCTCCTGTATATAATTATATATGTACAGCCGGTATAACCTGGGCATCTCCTGTATATAATTATATATGTACAGCCGGTGTAACCTGGGCATCTCCTGTATATAATTATATATGTACAGCTGGTATAACCTGGGCATCTCCTGTATATAATTATATATGTACAGCTGGTATAACCTGGGCATCTCCTGTATATAATTATATATGTACAGCTGGTATAACCTGGGCATCTCCTGTATATAATTTTATATGTACAGCTAGTATAACCTGGGCATCTCCTGTATATAGTTATATATGTACAGCTGGTATAACCTGGGCATCTCCTGTATATAATTATATATGTACAGCCGGTATAACCTGGGCATCTCCTGTATATAGTTATATATGTACAGCTGGTATAACCTGGGCATCTCCTGTATATAATTATATATGTACAGCCGGTATAACCTGGGCATCTCCTGTATATAATTATATATGTACAGCCGGTATAACCTGGGCATCTCCTGTATATAATTATATATGTGCAGCCGGTATAACCTGGGTATCTCCTGTATATAATTATATATGTACAGCTGGTATAACCTGGGTATCTCCTGTATATATATATATATATATATATATATATATATACAGCTGGCTCCTGTATATAATTATATATGAACAGCTGGTATAACCTGGGCATGTCCTGTATATAATTATATATGTACAGCTGGTATAACCTGGGCATCTCCTGTATATAATTATATATGTACAGCTGGTATAACCTGGACATCTCCTGTATATAATTATATATGTACAGCTGATATAACCTGGGCATCTTCTGTATATAATTTTATATGTACAGCTAGTATAACCTGGGCATCTCCTGTATATAATTATGTATGTACAGCCGGTATAGCCTGGGCATCTCCTGTATATAATTATATATATATATAGCCGGTATAACCTGGGCATATCCTGTATATAATTATATATGTACAGCCGGTATAACCCGGGCATCTCCTGTATATAATTATATATGTACAGCCGGAATAACCTGGACATCTCCTATATATAATTATATATGTACAGCTGGTATAACCTGGGCATCTCCTGTATATAATTATATATGTACAGCTGGTATAACCTGGGCATCTCCTGTATATAATTATATATGTACAGCCGGTATAACCCGGGCATCTCCTGTATATACTGTAATGATATATGTACAGCTGGTATAACCTGGGCATCTCCTGTATATAATTATATATATACAGCTGGTATAACCTGGGCATCTCCTGTATATAGTTATATATGTACAGCTGGTATAACCTGGGCATCTCCTGTATATAATTATATATGTACAGCCGGTATAACCTGGGCATCTCCTGTATATAATTATATATGTACAGCCGGTATAACCTGGGTATCTCCTGTATATAATTATATATGTACAGCTGGTATAACCTGGGCATCTCCTGTATATAATTATATATATACAGCTGGTATAACCTGAGTATCTCCTGTATATAATTATATATGTACAGCTGGTATAACCTGGGCATGTCCTGTATATAATTATATATGTACAGCTGGTATAACCTGGGCACCTCCTGTATATAATTATATATGTACAGCCGGTATAACCTGGGCATCTCCTGTATATAATTATATATGTACAGCCGGAATAACCCGGGCATCTCCTGTATATAATTATATATGTACAGCTAGTATAACCTGGGCATCTCCTGTATATAATTATATATGTACAGCTGGTATAACCTGGGCATCTCCTGTATATAATTATATATGTACAGCCGGTATAACCTGGGCATCTCCTGTATATAATTATATATGTACAGCTGGTGTCACCTGGGCATCTCCTGTATATAATTATATATGTACAGCTGGTATAACCTGGGCATCTCCTGTATATAATTATATATGTACAGCTGGTATAACCTGGGCATCTCCTGTATATAATTATATATGTACAGCTAGTATAACCTGGGCATCTCCTGTATATAATTATATATGTACAGCCGGAATAACCCGGGCATCTCCTGTATATAATTATATATGTACAGCTAGTATAACCTGGGCATCTCCTGTATATAATTATATATGTACAGCTGGTATAACCTGGGCATCTCCTGTATATAATTATATATGTACAGCCGGTATAACCTGGGCATCTCCTGTATATAATTATATATGTACAGCTGGTGTCACCTGGGTATCTCCTGTATATAATTATATATGTACAGCTGGTATAACCTGGGCATCTCCTGTATATAATTATATATGTACAGCTGGTATAACCTGGGCATCTCCTGTATATAATTATATATGTACAGCTGGTATAACCTGGGCATCTCCTGTATATAATTATATATGTACAGCCGGTATAAGCTGGGCATCTCCTGTATATAATTATATATGTACAGCCGGTGTAACCTGGGCATCTCCTGTATATAATTATATATGTACAGCTGGTATAACCTGGGCATCTCCTGTATATAATTATATATGTACAGCTGGTATAACCTGGGCATCTCCTGTATATAATTATATATGTACAGCTGGTATAACCTGGGCATCTCCTGTATATAATTATATATGTACAGCTGGTATAACCTGGGCATCTCCTGTATATAATTATATATGTACAGCCGGTATAACCTGGGCATCTCCTGTATATAATTATATATGTACAGCCGGTATAACCTGGGCATCTCCTGTATATAGTTATATATGTACAGCTGGTATAACCTGGGCATCTCCTGTATATAATTATATATGTACAGCCGGTATAACCTGGGCATCTCCTGTATATAATTATATATGTACAGCTGGTATAACCTGGGCATGTCCTGTATATAATTATATATGTACAGCTGGTATAACCTGGGTATCGCCTGTATATAATTATATATGTACAGCTGGTATAACCTGGACATCTCCTGTATATAAGTATATATGTACAGCTGATATAACCTGGGTATCTCCTGTATATAATTATATATGTACAGCTAGTATAACCTGGGCATCTCCTGTATATAATTATGTATGTACAGCAGGTATAACCTGGGCATCTCCTGTATATAATATTATATATATACAGCCGGTATAACCTGGGCATATCCTGTATATAATTATATATGTACAGCCGGTATAACCCGGGCATCTCCTGTATATAATTATATATGTACAGCCGGAATAACCTGGACATCTCCTGTATATAATTATATATGTACAGCTGGTATAACCTGGGCATCTCCTGTATATAATTATATATGTACAGCTGGTATAACCTGGGCATCTCCTGTATATAATTATATATGTACAGCTGGTATAACCTGGGCATCTCCTGTACATAATTATATATGTACAGCCGGTATAACCTGGACATCTCCTGTATATACTGTAATTATATATGTACAGCTGGTATAACCTGGGCATCTCCTGTATATAATTATATATGTACAGCTGGTATAACCTGGGCATCTCCTGTATATAATTATATATATATACAGCTGGTATAACCTGGGCATCTCCTGTATATAGTTATATATGTACAGCTGGTATAACCTGGGCATCTCCTGTATATAATTATATATGTACAGCAGGTATAACCTGGGCATCTCCTGTATATAATTATATATGTACAGCCGGTATAACCTGGGCATCTCCTGTATATAATTATATATATACAGCCGGTATAACCTGGGTATCTCCTGTATATAATTATATATGTACAGCTGGTATAACCTGGGCATCTCCTGTATATAATTATATATATATACAGCTGGTATAACCTGGGCATCTCCTGTATATAATTATATATGTACAGCTGGTATAACCTGGGCATGTCCAGTATATAATTATATATGTACAGCTGGTATAACCTGGGTATCTCCTGTATATAATTATATATGTACAGCTGGTATAACCTGGGCATCTCCTGTATATAATTTTATATGTACAGCTAGTATAACCTGGGCATCTCCTGTATATAGTTATATATGTACAGCTGGTATAACCTGGGCATCTCCTGTATATAATTATATATGTACAGCCGGTATAACCTGGGCATCTCCTGTATATAATTTTATATGTACAGCTAGTATAACCTGGGCATCTCCTGTATATAGTTATATATGTACAGCTGGTATAACCTGGGCATCTCCTGTATATAATTATATATGTACAGCCGGTATAACCTGGGCATCTCCTGTATATAATTATATATGTGCAGCCGGTATAACCTGGGTATCTCCTGTATATAATTATATATGTACAGCTGGTATAACCTGGGTATCTCCTGTATATATATATATATATATATATATATATACAGCTGGCTTCTGTATATAATTATATATGAACAGCTGGTATAACCTGGGCATGTCCTGTATATAATTATATATGTACAGCTGGTATAACCTGGGCATCTCCTGTATATAATTATATATGTACAGCTGGTATAACCTGGACATCTCCTGTATATAATTATATATGTACAGCTGATATAACCTGGGCATCTCCTGTATATAATTTTATATGTACAGCTAGTATAACCTGGGCATCTCCTGTATATAATTATGTATGTACAGCCGGTATAGCCTGGGCATCTCCTGTATATAATTATATATATATACAGCCGGTATAACCTGGGCATATCCTGTATATAATTATATATGTACAGCCGGTATAACCCGGGCATCTCCTGTATATAATTATATATGTACAGCCGGAATAACCTGGACATCTCCTATATATAATTATATATGTACAGCTGGTATAACCTGGGCATCTCCTGTATATAATTATATATGTACAGCTGGTATAACCTGGGCATCTCCTGTATATAATTATATATGTACAGCCGGTATAACCTGGGCATCTCCTGTATATACTGTAATTATATATGTACAGCTGGTATAACCTGGGCATCTCCTGTATATAATTATATATATACAGCTGGTATAACCTGGGCATCTCCTGTATATAGTTATATATGTACAGCTGGTATAACCTGGGCATCTCCTGTATATAATTATATATGTACAGCCGGTATAACCTGGGCATCTCCTGTATATAATTATATATGTACAGCCGGTATAACCTGGGTATCTCCTGTATATAATTATATATGTACAGCTGGTATAACCTGGGCATCTCCTGTATATAATTATATATATACAGCTGGTATAACCTGAGTATCTCCTGTATATAATTATATATGTACAGCTGGTATAACCTGGGCATGTCCTGTATATAATTATATATGTACAGCTGGTATAACCTGGGCACCTCCTGTATATAATTATATATGTACAGCCGGTATAACCTGGGCATCTCCTGTATATAATTATATATGTACAGCCGGTATAACCTGGGTATCTCCTGTATATAATTAAATATGTACAGCTGGTATAACCTGGACATCTCCTGTATATAATTATATATGTACAGCTGGTATAACCTGGGCATCTCCTGTATATAATTTTATATGTACAGCTAGTATAACCTGGGCATCTCCTGTATATAATTATGTATGTACAGCCGGTATAGCCTGGGCATCTCCTGTATATAATTATATATATACAGCCGGTATAACCTAGGCATCTCCTGTATATAATTATATATATACAGCTGGTATAACCTGGGCATCTCCTGTATATAGTTATATATGTACAGCTGGTATAACCTTGGCATCTCCTGTATATAATTATATATGTACAGCCGGTATAACCTGGGCATCTCCTGTATATAATTATATATGTACAGCCGGTATAACCTGGGTATCTCCTGTATATAATTATATATGTACAGCTGGTATAACCTGGGCATCTCCTGTATATAATTATATATATACAGCTGGTATAACCTGGGCATCTCCTGTATATAATTATATATGTACAGCTGGTATAACCTGGGCATGTCCTGTATATAATTATATATGTACAGCTGGTATAACCTGGGCACCTCCTGTATATAATTATATATGTACAGCCGGTATAACCTGGGCACCTCCTGTATATAATTATATATGTACAGCCGGTATAACCTGGGCATCTCCTGTATATAATTATATATGTACAGCCGGTATAACCTGGGTATCTCCTGTATATAATTATATATGTACAGCTGGTATAACCTGGACATCTCCTGTATATAATTATATATGTACAGCTGGTATAACCTGGACATCTCCTGTATATAATTATATATGTACAGCTAGTATAACCTGGGCATCTCCTGTATATAATTATGTATGTACAGCCGGTATAGCCTGGGCATCTCCTGTATATAATTATATATGTACAGCTGGTATAACCTGGACATCTCCTGTATATAATTATATATATACAGCCGGTATAACCTGGGCATCTCCTGTATATAATTATATATGTACAGCCGGTATAACCCGGGCATCTCCTGTATATAATTATATATGTACAGCCGGTATAACCTTGGCATCTCCTGTATATAATTTTATATGTACAGCTAGTATAACCTGGGCATTTCCTGTATATAATTATGTATGTACAGCTAGTATAATCTGGGCATCTCCTGTATATAATTATATATATACAGCCGGTATAACCTGGGCATCTCCTGTATATTATTATATATGTACAGCTGGTATAACCTGGACATCTCCTGTATATAATTATACATGTATAGCTGGTATAACCTGGGCATCTTCTGTATATAGTTATATATGTACAGCTGGTATAACTTGGGCATCTCCTGTATATAATTATATATGTACAGCTGGTATAACCTGGACATCTCCTGGATATAATTATATATGTACAGCTGGTATAACCTGGGTATCTCCTGGATATAATTATATATGTACAGCCGGTATGACCCGGGCATCTCCTGTATATAATTATATATGTACAGCCGGTATAACCTGGGCATCTCCTGTATATAATTATATATGTACAGCCGGTATAACCTGGGCATCTCCTGTATATAATTATATATGTACAGCCGGTATAACCAGGGCATCTCCTGTAGATAATTATATATGTACAGCCGGTATAACCTGGGCATCTCCTGTATATAATTATATATGTACAGCTGGTATAACCTGGGCATCTCCTGTATATAATTATATATGTACAGCCGGTATAACCTGGGCATCTCCTGTATATAATTATATATGTTCAGCTGGTATAACCAGGGCATCTCCTGTAGATAATTATATATGTACAGCTGGTATAACCTGGGCATCTCCTGTATATAGTTGTGGAGACACGGGGGTCAGTGGGTGCCCTCGTCCTTTTTTTTGTGACTTCTCCTCCTGTGCATTAAGATGACAATTGCTCAACCTGTCTTAATTGCATAATTTCCGAGAATTCTTTGGCTCCTTCTATTCTGAAATATAGTGGGTGAACGTGATCTGCGAGTAAAGTGGACTCTTCCCACTCTTCGGTGAGGGGAAGTCATCAGTGTCTGTCCTTCTCCACAGTCTTCTAGTCCTGAGGGCTGGGGTTGGTTTGTTGAGGCTCTGCTCCTTTTTGCAATGGACTCAAATAGATCCCATCCTATCGCACTGATTTCTCGCATTGCCATAAGCCAGTGTTTATTTGACTTGCCTCATGGTCTCGTTCAGATATGGAGACATTTTAATTTAACCCCTTTTACACTCTGATTTTCCATTCTGCATTTTTGTTTTTTCCTCCACTTTTTCCAAAAGCCATAACAGTTTTTATTTTCCCATCAGTATGAGGGCTTGTTTATTGCAGGATGAATTGTACTTTGGACATCATTCATTCTGTGCCATAGGGTACTGTAAAATGGGGGAAAATTCCAAATTCAAAAAAAGTACAATTGTTTTGGGGTTTTTTACTTACCATATTCAGTATATGGTAAAACTGACCAGGCTTTATGAATCTCCAGCTCAGTACGAGTTCGTAGATACCAAAAATGTATAATTTTACTCTTATCTAAAGGGTGAAAAAAATTCAGAATTTTGTAAGAAAAAAAAAAAATATTGGACTTTTGTCCCCATTTTCTGAGACCCATAGCGTTCTCATTTTTCAGGGTCTGGGGCTGTGTAGGGCTTATGTTTTGTGGCTTGAGCTGATGTTTTTAAACATACCATTTTTGTCCAGATACAACATTTTATCTCCTGTTATTGCATTTTAAAAAAAAGTTGTGATGACCATAAAATGTAATTCTGGCATTTTTTCTTTTCTCTCTACGTACCAATCAGAGAAATTGATTTTATATTTTGATAGACTGAGCATTTCTGAACCAAATATGTGTATTTTTAGAAAATGATTTGAACTTTTATTTTTTTGTTTATTTTTTTTAAAAATTTTAAAAAAAATTATTTTACATTTTGAATTGATTTTACTAGTCCCCCTAGAAGTCTTTATGCCTGCACATGCTGATCACTTTTGCTGATCAGAATGATGCTTCAGCCTCCAGTTGTGTGCGATATTTTGGCTGTGTATCAAAATATGTAGGACCCCATATGTCTTATTTATTTATTTTAATATTTAAATAAATAATTAAAAACAAAAATCCTTGTGTGGTCCCCCCCAATTTTGATACCCAGTCAAGATAAAGCAGACAGCTGGGGACTGGTATTCTCTGACTGGGGAGGCACACGGTTATTGGGTCTCCCCCAGCCTAAGCATCACCATTTCTCACAGCTGGGTCCCCCGCTTGCCTCAGGAGCTGTAGTGATCATTTGCGTTTTCCATTGTTGCAGCTTCTGGATGTAGCAGAGTAAGGATCGTCATGGGACTGTGGATTACGTTGGACCTGTGGGGTGTTTTTGGGGTTAATAAAGTGGTTAAAAAGGATGTGTTTTTTATTATTATTTAAGATAAAGGGTTTTTCTATGTTTGTTTTTTTTTTCTTTTTATTTACATGGTTGTGAATATGGGAGGTCTCAAAGACACCTCTCCATTACCTTGGCTTGATAGATGAGATTTTTGACAAATCACAGCTGATATCAACCCTATATATTATCTGTATTGCCACAGCACCAGGGCAATCAGGATGAGCAAAGTAGCCAAGTAAAGTGCCAAAATTGGCGTATCTAATAAATGTTCCAATTGTGGGGAGGCTGTGGGCTATTTTAAGGCTTGGGAGGGACCAATAAGCATGGACCTGCCAAGCCTGAAAATACTAGTCCCCAGCTGCCTGCTGTATCTGGCCTGGTTATCAAAACTGGGCATGAACCAACTTTTTTTTTTTATTATTTATTTAAATAATAAAAAAAAAAAGTTGTGGAGGAGCTTCTATTGTTGATATCAAGAAAAGATAAAGCACACAGTTGGGGGCTTCAGTCCCCAGCTGTCTCCTTTACCTGCGCTGATTATCACAAATAGGCGGGGGACCGCATGTCAAAGTGATGTAATATTCTGACAACATTGCTCCCAGAAGCGACCTGTGTTTCAGAGATGCATCCAGCCATCTTCCCCCTTCCATTTCAGCATTTTTGCAGCTCCCCATTCATCCTGGGAGGGTACACCAGAAAATTATTTCCTATTGACTTGAATTATATTCGTTATTCGGGAATAGTTCAAAATATTCAAGATGAATAATCGGAACCTGAATATGTCACTATTCGCCCATCACTATTCCTTTGTCTTTAACCTTAGTTTTCTCATTTGATGTGATATACAGGCGTCAGCAGAATATTACAACATATCTCTGGGCCGCTGACACCGATTCTACGCATCAATGCATTAGGTTCTGTAGAAATACAATCATTGTGTACAAAAACGCTGGAAATTACGGAAATGTATCTTTTGACACCAAGCAATTTGATACGAGAAGCGCATTCAAGGTGAAACAGTGCGGCAGCCCTTTTAGTAAGTGCTAATACAGCAGTGCCGGCCGCCTCCGGCTTATTTATGGATATAATCACACTGGGCTCTGAAGAGTGGAGTATTTTTGATTATATGTATTTTGAGGGGAATTTATACCTGCGCTATGGAAATAAGTGAGAAGTCTGGAAGTAATGTGAGTAATGCTCATCTGTAAGTGACTTTCCAAAAATAACCTTCTCCCCTTATATAAAACGTATGTTCTGTGCTGCGTCATATTGTGAGATGATCGCCAGCGTTTAATGAAAGGTCTGAGAAGGGAAGCAGCCGCTATATCCGGAGATTTACTGGGGCTTTTCTTTAGCGGCTCACAAAGTTATTGTCAAATGTCAAGGACCATTATACCATAATATAATGATTATTAATGTCTGTCGCCTCAGCCGTAGGAAGTTTTATGGATTTTTATTTTTTTTTAGAAGCTTTAACCCTTGTCTGGTACCATGAAAAAAATCACTGCATAGGGTCACATCGACCCCATAGTTCCAGATAAGGGTTACTATAATGTAAATCTTTTGTTCTTTGATGCCCGAGAAGACATCACAATGTCCATTGGCCCTAATGCATTATACACATTTGGGATTTTTTCATTAATTTTTACATTTTATGGGAAAAATAAACTTTTGAAAAAGACATCTACTTCTAAGTTGCAACTTTGTTGATCTAGAAGAAGAAGAATACCAATTAATGGTCAGTGAAGAAATCAAAGAAATGAAGACTAAAGAGTTTTCAAATAACACACAATTGTATATTGTCTATAAAAACTGTGCCAAAACAACTTTGATGTATACTGCCCAGTACTATACAATGCCGAGCAGTAGCAGATGGCGGTGTTGAAGCGTGCGGAAGGAAGTGTACCATATGGGGTCTACGTCGTGTGTAAATGTTAAATATCCAAATGAAAAACGGTGAGCTGTACCCAAATAATAATGTCCGTGTAACGTCAAGATGGAACATATAGGTCCCAGTTCATCAAGACTAGATATTCTTCTTGGGGTTGTGTCCTGGACATGGCAATGAGAGGAGGTGCTTAGCTGGAGCTCCCGCACTCTCCAGCTTGCTTATCCTCTCTTGCTGAGCCCACCAAGCCCGCTATGTCCCCTAAGAAGAAGGCGACATCCACTCCTACCCCGGCACCGGCGGTGGTGAGTTTGAGGTTTGGCGTGCTTCCTCCGTGCTTCAGCATCGGTATCCAGCCGGAACCAAGATGGCGCGGGCCAGCTCTCAGTGCACGCCAGGAAGGACTCCCTCAGAATACTTTGAGCCTGTGGGCACCGAAGGGGGCAGCGGGGCTTGGGGAGACCCCCTACAGGCCTGAGCAGTCAGCGGTGGTGGCCAGTGATGAGGCCCTGGACATGCTACCTGACCAGGGAGAGGATGGGGCTGGGGGACAACTCTTACAGGGAGCCATAGTAGTGCCTGCAATCTTCAGCACGGGGGGGCATTCTGCCTCTGAAGTAAGTGAATACAGTGGCTCTGTTGCACCTCCGCAGCATTCCTCTGAAGCTCAGGATCTGCAGGCTCTCAGGGAACTTATTCTGGCCTTGCCTAGCAAAAGAGACTTGGAGGAAGTGGTGAAGGAAATAGATTTAAATAGCAAGATGTGTGGACATTGTGCAACCGCACACTAAACATAAAATATAACTTTTAATAGTGCTCATTTAAAAGGAGTAAACCTCATAAAAACGTGAGTATAAAATGAGAATACCCAAAGCAGTGGTCATAAAGCTCAAATGGACCCTGGTTTGGGTACAGCGCACAAAACACTATCTAGACTGGGTCGCTAATATGTCACCTCAGTACTATATTAGAGGTCACATGTACAGGGAACCGCCCTCCACTCTATATCTCCAATATTATCTAATGTGTAGATAACTGGTGTAACTGACCGCCTTTAACATATACCATTTCTTTAAATAATACAGTCAGGGCCAGAAATATTTGGACAGTGACACAAGTTTTGTTATTTTAGCTGTTTACAAAAACATGTTCAGAAATACAATTATATATATAATATGGGCTGAAAGTGCACACTCCCAGCTGCAATATGAGAGTTTTCTTATCCAAATCGGAGAAAGGGTTTAGGAATCATAGCTCTGTAATGCATAGCCTCCTCTTTTTCAAGGGTCCAAAAGTAATTGGACAAGGGACTCTAAGGGCTGCAATTAACTCTGAAGGCGTCTCCCTCGTTAACCTGTAATCAATGAAGGAGTTAAAAGGTCTGGGGTTGATTACAGGTGTGTGGTTTTGCATTTGGAAGTTGTTGCTGTGACCAGACAACATGCGGTCTAAGGAACTCTCAATTGAGGTGAAGCAGAACATCCTGAGGCTGAAAAAAAAGAAAAAAATCCATCAGAGAAATAGCAGACATGCTTGGAGTAGCAAAATCAACAGTCGGGTACATTCTGAGAAAAAAGGAATTGACTGGTGAGCTTGGGAACTCAAAAAGGCCTGGGCGTCCACGGATGACAATAGTGGTGGATGATCGCCGCATACTTTCTTTGGTGAAGAAGAACCCATTCACAACATCAACTGAAGTCCAGATCACTCTCAGTGAAGTAGGTGTATCTGTCTCTAAGTCAACAGTAAAGAGAAGACTCCATGAAAGTAAATACAAAGGGTTCACATCTAGATGCAAACCATTCATCAATTCCAAAAATAGACAGGCCAGAGTTAAATTTGCTGAAAAACACCTCATGAAGCCAGCTCAGTTCGGGAAAAGTATTCTATGGACAGATGAGACAAAGATCAACCTGTACCAGAATGATGGGAAGAAAAAAGTTTGGAGAAGAAAGGGAACGGCACATGATCCAAGGCACACCACATCCTCTGTAAAACATGGTGGAGGCAACGTGATGGCATGGGCATGCATGGCTTTCAATGGCACTGGGTCACTTGTGTTTATTGATGACATAGCAGACAAGAGTAGCCGGATGAATTCTAAAGTGTACCGGGATATACTTTCAGCCCAGATTCAGCCAAATGCCACAAAGTTGATCGGACGGCGCTTCATAGTACAGATGGACAATGACCCCAAGCATACAGCCAAAGCTACCCAGGAGTTCATGAGTGCAAAAAAGTGGAACATTCTGCAATGGCCAAGTCAATCACCAGATCTTAACCCAATTGAGCATGCATTTCACTTGCTCAAATCCAGACTTAAGACGGAAAGACCCACAAACAAGCAAGACCTGAAGGCTGCGGCTGTAAAGGCCTGGCAAAGCATTAAGAAGGAGGAAACCCAGCGTTTGGTGATGTCCATGGGTTCCAGACTTAAGGCAGTGATTGCCTCCAAAGGATTCGCAACAAAATATTGAAAATAAAAATATTTTGTTTGGGTTTGGTTTATTTGTCCAATTACTTTTGACCTCCTAAAATGTGGAGTGTTTGTAAAGAAATGTGACAATTCCTACAATTTCTATCAGATATTTTTGTTCAAACCTTCAAATTAAACGTTACAATCTGCACTTGAATTCTGTTGTAGAGATTTCATTTCAAATCCAATGTGGTGGCATGCAGAGCCCAACTCGCGAAAATTGTGTCACTGTCCAAATATTTCTGGACATTTCTAACTTTATGGTTATAATAGTTGGAACGGTCTTACCATGGACTTGCGGGCTTCAAAATTCTCATGGATAGGATATTCACTGATAAATCTCTGTCGCGGGCGGGGAGGGGACGCTGCGCTCACCACACTCGGGTCCGGCACTGCTGCTGCTTCGCTTGCTGCTTGGTGGCTCGAGCGGTGGGCCGGATCCGGGGACTCGAGCGGCGCTCCTCACCCATGAGTGAAAAGGGGAATGGTTTGGGGGATTTATTGTCCGTGACGCCACCCACGGTTGTGGTGAGGTTGTGACACCACCGCTGCTCTGGACGGGGATCCCGGGAGCGATGACAGGGAGCAGCTTAGATGTTGTTTTTCCCCTCCGTGGGTAGGGGGGTTGGTTGTCCCGGGGCCCGGTGAGGGAGGAATGGCAGGTGGGTTACGGGGCCTGGTGAGGTGCAGGGTCGCGGGGGCAGCGCGGTGCCGCACAGCACGGTGGTACTCACTCAGCCAATGATGAAGGCAAAGTCTCCGGTAAAACAAACGGCTGGATGGACGGGTCCCACAGACGGCTGCGGTGGTTCTTCTCCCGGTAGGTTGGCGGTGACTGCCTTTCCCTGCACCTATGTTATGTTCTCGGTTCTGATGGCTTCCCACCGGTAACCCGCTCCCCAGCTTGGATGCATGCTGAGGGAGCCCCTTTTGCCCGCAGGCTCTGGCCCTGGGAACTGTAGCCTTGGCGGTGACTGTATTTCCCTTCACGGTTTGAGCGGTTGCCTTCAATTGGGTCTTGACTGCTGAGAAACCCCGGAGGTTCCCTTCGCTAACGGATTTGACCGGTTTTACGGCGACTCCAAGCCTGGTCGGGGTCCGTAGGCCCTGCCGAATGGTGCTGGCTTCTCTTCGCTCCCCGATCTGGTACCGGTGGGCCACCACCCATCCCCGGTCCTTACAGTTCACGTCAATCAGCCCCTCCTGCAGATGGTCACCACCATCTGCCAACCTTGCTGTATGTGCCCGGGCCACGCACCCGGACACGGTCAGTCTGCCCCACTACCACTTCACTCCTCAACTCTCCAACCACTCTGCACTACTCTGCACTACTTTGCCTTCCTTTTCCCCCCTCCAGGACTGTGAACTCCTCGGTGGGTGGGACCAACCGCCTGGCTCCACCCCCTGGTGTGGACATCAGCCCCTGGAGGGAGGCAACAAGGATTTTTGACTGACTTTGATGTGCCTAGCCGAGGTGTGGGGTGTGTTGTTGCAGTACCTGTGACATCCTGGCTTGTCCAGGGCACCACATTCCCCCTTAGTAAAATGCAGACCATCCGCGGGCTGCCCGTTCATCACCGGTTTTATTTTTGTTAACTGCAAAAGAGTAAAAACATTTACAACACAAGCATTTTTAGTCAAACTTCCCATAACGGGAGGCACATTCTTAAACGTTGCTAACGGTATATGTTTATTAAACAGTAACGGCTTCCGCTCTTCTCCCACCCAAACAACCTGGCCCTGATGCTGCCCCTAAGAAGTGGGCAGCACCCCTTGACCCCAGTCCAGAACCAAGTTGCCCGAGCGGGTACAGTCTCTTTCAGGGGACCCGCGTCCATGGGGACCCCTGAACCCCCAGAGGATTGCCACCGGTTACGGTAGTGGCGGGCCTGGGCCATCCCTTTCCTCCAGGCCCATCCTCCAAATCTGCCTCTCCGGAGGCGGTAACGGTTTAAGCCAACTATTTACATCCCACAAGTTTGTGGTTGCCATGCAAGTTCTCGGGCTTGTCCGTAAGCAGTTCCTTACGCAACAGTTGCAGACAGTCCCTACGGGGACTAGTTGCCGGCAACGGCCGGTTCAATCACGGTTCCAATCAGATAAACTTCTTCGGTTGATTCAATCTTATCATTCAAACTTTTAACGGTACTGGTGGTCCCAACGGGGACAACTTGCAGCGGGCCTCCGCTGCCATTACTGCTCACTTTCGTCCTCCTCTCCCGGCCCTGGGTGGAGGAACACAGGTACCAGCCCCTCCAGCGCATAGCAGGCGCGACGAGGAAGGGCCGCCCGGTATCCATTATTTCCACTCCGGGGGATGTAAGTGGCCTCCGTGCCATACAGGGCGACAACTCCCTCGTCCTCCTTCGAAACAGGATCTGTGTCAGGTCCGGAGTCACTATCATCTGTCCCTGCGCCAGGCGGGTTACCGCCAGCTGCCGCAGTCTCCGGGCTCACCACTCTTTCGGCTACCGTTACGAGGGGGTGTTTGTCAGACGGACCAGCAGCAGCGGGGTGCACGGGTAGGGAAGACGGAGGCGGCATGGTGGCCAGGGGTAGACCGAGTCACTCAGCCGCAACGGCCGGTCCCTCGGGGACACAGGGACGTGGGTCACTCACCAGCTCCTCCATCATGGCCTCCATTCTGTACACCCGGGCAACCGCAGCTACCTCCTCCACCTCCGTGGTCCACTGCTCCATCAGCAGACATATCTGACTCCGGTAGCGCCGGCAGATCCCCGCCGTTCGGGCCCTGAGCCACGCCGCTGTTCCGGGCATCGGCTCCGTAACCTCTGCATAGCTGGACTTGGCGGACATGTTGGTAGCGGTACTTTCCAGGAACCAGCAGATTGCAGAGTCCTGGCGTCCCTGCCTCTCATAGCCGCGGGCTACATGCGGCCAGACGCCATCAGTACCCCTTAGTCTTTTTCCGGCTCCTCCTCTACAGGGGTGGGGTTTCGGCCTTCGCGCCTCCACTGCTCGAGGAGACGCTCGAGCGGGGACTTTTCGCGCCCAAAATGGCGGCTTCTGAAAATTTTCGGCCGGACACCTCCGGCGGTCACAAGGCGCACCTCTACCAGACGGCAGAGCGGTAAGATCCTGTTCGTGACGCCAAGTTGTCGCGGGCGGGGAGGGGACGCTGCACTCACCACGCTCGGGTCCGGCACTGCTGCTGCTTCGCTTGCTGCTCGGTGGCTCGAGCGGTGGGCCGGATCCGGGGACTCGAGCGGCGCTCCTCGCCCGTGAGTGAAAAGGGGAATGGTTTTGGGGATTTATTGTCCGTGACGCCACCCACGGTTGTGGTGAGGTTGTGGCACTACCGCTGCTCTGGACGGGGATCCCGGGAGCGATGACAGGGAGCAGCTTAGATGTTGTTTTTCCCCTCCGTGGGTAGGGGGGTTGGTTGTCCCGGGGCCCGGTGAGGGAGGAATGGCAGGTGGGTTACGGGGTCTGGTGAGGTGCAGGGTCGAGGGGGCAGCGCGGTGCCGCACGGCACGGTGGTACTCACTCAGCCAATGATGAATGCAAAGTCTCCGGTAAAACAAACGGCTGGATGGACGGGTCCCACAGAGGGCTGCGGTGGTTCTTCTCCTGGTAGGTTGGCGGTGACTGCCTTTCCCTGCACCTGTGTTATGTTCTCGGTTCTGATGGCTTCCCACCGGTAACCCGCTGCCCAGCTTGGATGGATGCTGAGGGAGCCCCTTTTGCCCGCAGGCTCTGGCCCTGGGAACTGTAGCCTTGGCGGTGACTGTATTTCCCTTCACGGCTTGAGCGGTTGCCTTCAATCGGGTCTTGACTGCTGAGAAACCCCGGAGGTTCCCTTCGCTAACGGATTTGACCGGTTTTACGGCGACTCCAAGCCTGGTCGGGGTCCGTAGGCCCTGCCGAATGGTGCTGGCTTCTCTTCGCTCCCCGATCCGGTACCGGCGGGCCACCGCCCGTCCCCGGTCCTTACGGTTCACATCAATCAGCCCCTCCTGCAGACGGTCACCACCGTCTGCCAACCTTGCTGTATGTGCCCGGGCCACGCACCTGGACACGGTCAGTCTGCTCCACTACAACTTCACTCCTCAACTCTCCAACCACTCTGCACTACTCTGCACTACTCTGCCTTCCTTTTCCCGCCTCCAGGACCGTGAACTCCTCGGTGGGTGGGGCCAACCGCCTGGCTCCACCCCCTGGTGTAGACATCAGCCCCTGGAGGGAGGCAACAAGGATTTTTGTCTGACTTTGATGTGCCTAGCCGGGGTGTGGGGTGTGTTGTTGCAGTACCTGTGACGTCCTGGCTTGTCCAGGGCGCCACACCTCCTTCATGTTTATCTCTCAAAAAATGTTAGCGGCAGCCTCCGGTCACTCCCTACGCGTTTCATTCCCACATAGAAATCATCAGGGGAGCCCGTGCTCATGGAAATCTGCCAGCTTAAATAGCCATCCTTATCATTATCATTGTGGCCGTCTTCACAAGAATAAAATGCCCATTCCGGACTGCAAGAATTAACAACAATGTCTGCATTATAAATCACCTCAAAGTCCACAAGTGAACTGTCCGGTCTTTCCAAAATTCCAAGGAAACACTCACCACTCTGTGTCTGTAGCCTCTCTCAATTCATATGCGCCGCAGGGTCTCTGCTAAAGAACAGGCTCAGTTGTCCCTGGTGAGCAAAATGGACCGGCTGGAGAGAGACTGTGAATCTCCCAACAATTGTATACAAGATCTAGCACTGCTCTTGGAGGATCAGGAGAACAGGAGCCGCAGAAACAATGTATGTCTGAAAGGTATACCGGAGGACTAGTCTCAGGAGGCTGTGCGCACAAGGATTCTGGCTATTTTCAACACTGTTACAAATAGACCCGTGGAAGCCACCTTTCTGTTTGACAGGATCCACAGAGTAACCAGGTCAAATGCTCATCTCCCCTCCTCCCCTAGAGATGTCTTGTGCCGCTTACACTACTACTGGGACAAAGAACGGATCCTACAGGGGACTTGGTCACACGGTCCAGTGGAAATGGAGGGCTCTGTGGTGTCGCTGTTCCCGGACATGTCTTGGAAATTGGGTACTAATGTAGCTCCGTTAGCGCTAACGTCTAAGACCCTGGAAATTATAGTTTTGATGCCTTCAATGTGAATCTACAATTTTCAGAGTCATGAAAATAAAGAAAACGCTTTGAATGAGGTGTGTCCAAACTTTTGGTCTGTACTGTATATTACTTTAGATTGCTATATACAAATTAGCCTACCAGGCTACTGGGCATTGTGCTTTGGCTAGTGGGTGGCTGCTTCCCTGTTAGTCATTCCCACTTCTGTGCTGAATTATCCTCCTCTCAGAGTCACAGTCACAGCTGGCAAATCCCGCTCGTGCGTAGTAGAGTGTTCTTCAGCCTGAGTTCATTCACCTCCATTGAATCTATTGCGCAGGCGCTGGGGAGTTGGCCCCACTTCCATTATCGGTGCATTGTTGTAAGTTGTCCTCCCGACTTCCTGCCTGCAGGCGGGCTGGTAGACAGTCACACACACACATACAGTGCTGGCCAAAAGTATTGGCACCCCTGCAATTCTGTCAGACAATACTCAGTTTCTTCTTGAAAATGATTGCAATCACAAATTCTTTGGTATTATTATCTTCATTTATTTTGCTTGCAATGAAAAAACACAAAAGAGAATGAAACAAAAATCAAATCATTGATCATTTCACACAAAACTCCAAAAATGGGCCAGACAAAAGTATTGGCACCCTTAGCCTAATACTTGGTTGCACAACCTTTAGCCAAAATAACTGCGGACAACCGCTTCCGGTAACCATCAATGAGTTTCTTACAATGCTGTGCTGGAATTTTAGACCATTCTTCTTTGGCAAACTGATCCAGGTCCCTGAGATTTGAAGGGGGCCTTCTCCAAACTGCCATTTTGAGATCTCTCCACAGGTGTTCTATGGGGTTCAGGTCTGGACTCATTGCTGGCCACTTTAGTAGTCTCCAGTGCTTTCTCTCAAACCATTTTCTAGTGCTTTTTGAAGTGTGTTTCAACCACAAAGCAACCCCTAAAACATCAGTGAACCTCCGCCATGTTTGACTGTAGGGACCGTGTTCTTTTCTTTGAATGTCTCTTTTTTTTCCTGTAATCTCTGTGTTGATGGCTTTTCCCAAAAAGCTCTACTTTTGTCTCATCTGACCAGAGAACATTCTTCCAAAACGTTTTAGGCTTTCTCAGGTAAGTTTTGGCAAACTCCAGCCTGGCTTTTTTATGTCTCGGGGTAAGAAGTGGGGTCTTCCTGGGTATCCTACCATACAGTCCCTTTTCATTCAGACGCCGACGGATAGTACGGGTTGACACTGTTGTACCCTCGGACTGCAGGGCAGCTTGAACTTGTTTGGATGTTAGTCGAGGATCTTTATCCACCATCCGCACAATCTTGTGTTGAAATCTCTCGTCAATTTTTCTTTTTCTTCCACATCTAGGGAGATTAGCCACAGTGCCATGGGCTTTACACTTCTTGATGACACTGAGCACTGTAGACACAGGAACTTTCAGGTCTTTGGAGATGGACTTGTAGCCTTGAGATTGCTCATGCTTCCTCACAATCTGGATTCTCAAGTCCTCAGACAGTTCTTTGTCTTCTTTCTTTTCTCCATGCTCAATCTGGTGCACACAAGGACACAGGACAGAGGTTGAGTCAACTTTAATCCATGTCAACTGCTGGAAGTTTGATTTAGTTATTGCCAACACCTGTTAGGTGCCACAGGTAAGCTACAGGTGCTGTTGATTACACAAATTAGAGAAGCATCACATGATTTTTCAAACAGTGCCAATACTTTTGTCCACCCCCTTTTTTATGTTTGGTGTGGAATTATATCCAATTTGGCTTCATGTCAATTTTTTTTTTCATTGAAGACAACTTAAATGAAGATAATACCAAAGAATTTGTGATTGCAATCATTTTCAAGAAGAAACTGAGTATTATCTGATAGAATTGCAGAGGTGCCAATACTTTTGGCCAGCACTGTACATACCTGGGCAATTTTGCAGACAAGAAGTCAGGAGGACAACTTAGAACAGTGCACCGATAATGGAAATGGAGCTGACTCACCAGCACATGTGCCGTAGATTCAATGGGGGGTTGAAGGAATGCCAGCTGAAGAACACTCTACTGCGCACGCGCAGATTTGCCAACTGTGACACTGTAACGGTGACAGGAAGGATAATACAGCATGGAGGTGGGGATTTCTTACAGGGAAGCAACCGCCCAGTAGCCGAAGCACAACGAACAGTAGCCGAAGCACAATGTCCAGTAGCCGAAGCGCAATGCCCAGTAGCCGAAGCGCAACGCCCAGTAGCCGAAGCGCAACGCCCAGTAGCCGAAGCACAACATCCAGTAGCCGAAGCACAACGCCCTGTAGCCGAAGCACAACGTCCAGTAGCCGAAGCGCAATGCCCTGTAGACGAAGCACAATGCCCTGTAGACTAATCACAACACCCTGTAGACGAAGCACAATGTCCAGTAGCCACAGCACAATGTCCAGTAGCCGAAGCACAATGCCCAGTAGCCAAAGAAAAACGCCCAGTAGACGAAGCACAACGCCCAGTAGACGATGCACAACGCCCAGAAGACGAAGCACAACGCCCAGTAGACGAAGCACAACGCCCAGTAGACGAAGCACAGCGTCCAGTACCCGAAGCACAACGCCCAATAGCCGAAGCAAAACACCCAGCAGACGAAGCACAACGACCAGCAGACGAGGTACAACGCCCAGTAGACGAAGCACAACGCCCAGTAGACGAAGCACAACGCCCAGTAGACGAAACACAACATCCAGTAGATGAAGCAAAACACCCAGTAGATGAAGCAAAACACCCAGTAGCCTGATAGGCTAATTTGCACATAGCCATCTAAAGTCATCTTTGTGGAGCAAGGCATCTACTATGAGGCATACAGGCAAGACTACTTTCACCATCCTATTACCTGCATGCCCATAATAATAGCTTAAAACGGTCAAAGGGGGTAGTATTGCCCCCTATTGACAGCCCCATTTTATATAGACTCCTCTCCCTTAGTCCCTGCATTACTGGAAGAAATTAGCCCAATTTTGTAACCTTTTAACATTGTCCTCCATATTCCCTTTTTTGTTTCTACTGTCCTATCACCAAGTATTAAACTTCCAATGTCTTGTCCTTGACTATTGCAATAATCTTGTCTGCTAAATCTATAGATAGTGCTCACTTATAACTTCATAAAATTGAAAACAAACATACTATTACCCATGATGAAGATACGGGGGAAACATCGAGCTGTCAAACGAGCCGCACAAATATTTTACACCGTGTTGCAATGAAAGATGTGAAGAGTGAGTTTAATAAAAATTCAATCAAACCATATTGCAGATATCAATTCTATATTCTCGTAAAATAAAGCTGCGGATTCATCTATACACAAAGGCACCTTGGGGGGAAGAAAGGAAAGTGTCTGCATATCATATCACATGCAAACACATTCATTTCACCAGCCATGAGGCTTCATGAAGACGCATCGCCCTGGGGTCAGCAAACACCACACAGATCCTTTCTGTATCCATCTCTAAGTGGCTGAAATGGGCTCCTTCAAGCTTCAGACAAAGTCATTAACTTCCAAGTTGCTTCTGGTTTCCAGTGATAAAACTGCAAAGCCCAAAGACAAAGATATTAGTGAAAAACTTCGACGTTTTTGAACATTTAAGGAGCTGAGGAGCGAAAAAGAATCACACACTATTGGAAGATTCTGCAGTTCTCTTGTAATTGGATTCTTTATAACATAATATTACTTAGACAGTAGGTTTTTTTACCCCTTTACGACCAAGGACATAACTATATGTCCTTGGTTGTATATCAGTAATCACTGCCGGTTGCTGCAGTAAGCTGGTGGTGATTCCTGCACATGTCAGCTGATTTGATCAGCAGATATGTATGGCTAACAGGCATGGGTTGATCCGTTATCCACCCATGCCTGCTTGCCACTTAGATCTACATATAAACTTAGATTTAAGTGGCCACGGTGGGGATCGTGTCATTCCCTACCGTTATCAGCAGCCCCATGATGCGATCACAGGGAGTCGGTTGCCACGGTAGTAATAGGTCATGTGATGACCCCTGTCTCTATCATGACGTACTTCCTCTAAGAGCCAACAGAGCGCTGGCTCTTACAAAAACGCTGTGCAGCTCTGATCACCAGAAATTAACAAGCCATCAGTCAGTGGATCCATAAAGTCCCCTAGGGGGACTAGTAAAATAAATTAAAAAAATGTAAAAGAAAAAAGTTTTGAAAAAAGGCAAAAAAACCAAAACATTTAAATTATCCCCTCCATTCGACCCATTGAACATAAAACAATTAAAAAAATACACACATATTTGGTATCGGTGCATTCAGAAATGCCCAGTCTATAAAAATATAAAAATCAATTAATTTAATAGGTACATGGCATGGCGAGAAACAAATTCCAAATTCCAGAATTACGGTTTTTGGTAGCCACAAAATTTGTTTTGTGTGTGTGTTTTTCACTCATGTGATAGAGGCCTAAGGAATAGGGATGATCGAATACCTCAAATATTCGGCTTCACGAATATCCGACGAATCGGTCGCTGCTTTGCGAATGTACGATGCGCAATGTAAGTCTATGGGAAGCCCGAATAGTTCCAAATAGTTGTTATTGGGGTTTCCCATAGACTTACTTTGCTCATCGACTATTCGCGAATAGTCGAATAGCGGCGACCTATTTGGCAAATATTCGTGAAGCCGAATATTTGAGGTACTTGATCATCCCTACTAAGGAAGCTATTACTCTTTGTTTAGTCTTCAGTTCAGTGGTCCCATAAGGGCTTATGGCCAAACCCCTAGCAAAACGGGATTTGGACGTATGCGCCAATGGGGCCATTGACTGTAATGGTGCAGATGGAGTCACCATGTGCTCTGCCATGAACCATTTAGGCCATTTACGCTTTCTGGAGGTGGACACCAAGACGTAGTAGACGGCCATAATGTCAAGCCCTAAAAAAAGAGATTTGCATTTTTTTCCCTATTTCTCCCCACTTGGATTTTTTCCTCTTTAATTTGACATTTTACTGTAAAATGAATAGTGTCTTTCAAAACTTTTCCTACAATGAAAAATGGAAAATAAAAAAAGTTATGGGTTTACAAAGAAAAGTAGAGAAACATGCAATCTTAAAAATAAAAAGTTGGCTCTGACTTTCGGAAAATTATTTTTTTTCTTTTTCTTTTTTTTATTTATTTTTTTTTTACTTTTATTTTTATGGAAATTTAAAATCACATCATGAGCAACATTTGCTGACAATCATTCAAGAACAATATTAAAACCCTGATCCTTCTTTTAATTTAGATTGGTCAATAATTTTTAGGATTTCTTGTACATGAGCAAAGATCAACACTAATAGGCAGGTGTAAATAGACCTTAAAAGTAGAGATGTGTGGACTCATTCTCAAGGTTTTCGTCCATAGACCAGGTCAGTAGCCTCTGACCGCTAGACGAGAAGCTCACAAATCTCTTTCCTTCCAGGATCCCCAGTGAGGCTTTTTATTAGCTACGTATTTGTGTCACCACGCAGAATTGACGTTGTGCCAGCTCTGTTAGTGAAGAGCCACACTGGGGATCTCGGGAGAGTAGACTGGCGAGCCTCATGCCTTTATACTGACACATAACAGCATAATTTGAAATCCCAAATGAAGAAAAAAAGGCGTCTGTGTCTGAATTGGCTTTTACCCCAAGAATTCTGCAGAGGAGAGAAGTCCCTTAGGTCTAAATGGAAGTTAAGATGTAAGAGCCACTGCCATTGAAACATTAGACTGAGAATAAATAAGGCTGAAAATGGCCAGAATCTCAGTGGAAATTCTGCTGGGAAATTTAAACCGATAAGAGTCTAGAAACTATCGGAGGTCGTTGCGAGGACAGGCACAGAACTGAGCCTTGGAAGGTGATATTTCTTAATCTTTTGTGTCAGTACTGAGAGATTTTGTATTTCACACTGAATATTTTTCTTGCACCTCTAAATGTGCACGGAGTGGTAGCCATGATTGATTGCTACCCCAGCATACAAATAGGGGTGGGTGTTTGGTCTACTAATGCTGATAGCTTGAGTACCCGTTGCGCAACTCACCAGGTCCATGGGACTTCCAGATAAGAACGACAGACTTATTTGTAGCAATATTGGAGCTCCAAATACAGCAGGCATCATACTTCATGGTATCTTCTGTATAAGACCTTGATTCCATTAGGGTACAGCATCTGATACTAATGACACTTGGCTCAAACACTACTGCAAGCGAAAGCCAAGTTTCATCTACTATGCTCGGATTCTCTTGTATGGATCGGATCACAGGTGTGGAGAAGAGGGAGAGATTGATCACTCCATCTTCTCCATTGTCTGTCTCTGGGTATACTGTACTGATGACACCTAAGTGTAGTCTGATGTTTCACACACTCCCAAAGACTTGTATGGGGGCGTGAGCCGAGGATCACTGCCAAATACAGCATGATGCAATTTTTTTGTCACGCCGATTCACCATGAGAAAAAATTTTGCAGATGAACACTGCCTTATTGTTTAACATTGGTGCGAGTGCAATCCAATGTTTTATCGGATTGTACTTGTCCGTATTAAACAAAAGTGGGAGCGAAGCCTAACATAGAGGCACAATCATTGCAGTGTCTAGCGACGGCACTTTACTTGTGAACAGTCTTTTAGAAAGGCAAGCAAAACTATTTCCCCTATGGCACCGGAACCCAAGGATCAATATGTGTTGCTGAGTATCCTGCACCGACAGCTGCAGTTAGTGATTCCTTACAAGAGCTGTTCTGAGAGCCACATCATTCTTCTTTGTGTTCTCAGTTGGGCAGCACTGTCCCTTAATCGGGTCCTCCACTACTTTCATATACTGGACTCACTACTTCTTTCCCACAGGTCTCCTCCAACTTACCTTCCGTTATGACCACTGTCACTCACACAAGTTCCCTTTAACAGTTTCTTACTGTTTCTGAGCTATTTGCTTCACTAGAACAGCTCTTTTCTTCTTCAGTACTCGCAACGTACCAGCTCCTGAACCAGCAACATTCTTTCCTCTTGTGCTTTTCAGCTTTTCACCCCCTCCCCATCGTGAGCCACCCCTAAAGTTAACCCTGTAATAACTATATATAGGACCTATGTTTATAGAGGGGAAAAATAACTTGCAATTAGTGATGAGTGAGCATGCTCGCCACTGCTCGATACTCCTTCAAGCATCGTCCATTACTAGATCAAATGTTGCGGGTGTTTGCGTGAAAGCTTGAGTTCGCACCCCGCATGTTTTGCAGCTGTTAGACAGCTAATCAACATGTGTACACTGCTATGCCATAGCCATGTTGGTTACTAGTACTGTGATTGGCTGGTCTTATATGAGACACGGTCCTCTAAAACCAGTTCAGGGAGAGTTGATGTAGGAGGGAGAGTTTGGATTAGAGCAGGCACATAGGCAGAGTTGTACACTTTCAACCTTTAGTACCTTTCATATTGCACTAAAGGATGATTTTATCTTTGTTTAAGTAATTTTATTAATTTAAATAAATAATTAAAAAAAATGATACAGAGTTTCCCATATTTTTCATAACCAGCCAAGGTAAAGCAGACAGCTGAGGGTTGGTATTACCATGTTGGGAAGGCCAATGATTATTTGGCCCTTCCAAGCCTAAAAATAGCAGCCCACAGCCACCTCAGAATTGGCTCACTCATTAGTCATGCAAAATCTGGCACTTTGCCAGACTCTTCGCAATAGCCATTGGTGTAGTAGTAATCAGGGCAATAATTTTTTAGGTTAATTTCAGCTGGGAATTGCCAGCTGACATCAATCCTGGGGGTTAGTAATGCAGAGAAGTCTATCAGACATCCCTATTACTAATCCAGTAAGTATAAAGTTATAAAAACACACATACACACACAAAAAAAAGTTCATTTGAATAAACATCCCTTCACACTCCCGCCATCAACATTTTATTATTTTATTAATAAATCCTAAAATTTCCAATGTAGTCCAACAGATTAATGTTTCACAATGCCCATCGATCCCTATGAGGCCGGATTCTGAGAACATTCTCAGTACAAGGCTCCAAAGATCTCTACTGGTCAAGGGCAGCCTGGAATTTCTCACTGACGGTGACTTAACTCAGGTGTTGATGTCACAGTGAGTGATAAATTCCAGACTGTAGCTGACCAGCAGTAACTTATAGAGTTTTGTTCTGACGATTGACATCATCGGACATTACACTTTGGATAACAATGGAACTTCCAGAATCTATTTTGAAGTAATAAATTGGTGAAAGAGGAAATGTTATTCAAATAACCTTTTTTTCTCTGTGACTGTGTTTTTCTAAGTCTATACTTGCCGATTTGGTAAAGGGGGTGTCTGATAGAAGCCTATCTATGAATAACACCTGAGCTTGGTCGCTCAAAAGTCAACCTCAAAAGTATTACTTTGATTGCCACCGCACAAAGGCAATTGAGAAAAGCGGGACAAAGCGCCAGAATTGGAGCACCTAGTGGATGCACAACTTCCGGGGTGGCTTCGGGCTGCTATTTTTAGGCTGTGAAGGGCCCAATAACCATGGACCTTCCCATCCTGATAACAACAGCCCCCAGCTGTCTGCTTTACTGTGGCTGTTTATCAAAAATAGGAGGGAGCCCAAGTTTTTTTCAATTTTTATTGTTCACGACAGCAGTTATCTTCAGCATGCAATAAAGCTTGTTGATTGGCTGTGCTGTAGCCTTCCAACAAACTGTAACATATGAACAGTACCTGATCATTGAACTTGGACACAGAATTCTTTTTTTTTTCTTAAAGTGTCTGTGAGTCTAAAGCTGGCTTCACACACAGCGACATCGCTAGCGATGTCGCTGCCGATCGCATCCGCCCCCGTCGTTTGTGCGTCTCGGGCAAATCGCTGCCCATGGCGCACAATATTGTTAGGCCCCATCACACGGACTTACCTTCCCTGCGACGTCGCTGTGGCCGGCGACCCGCCTTCTTTCTAAGGGGGCGGTTCATGCGGCGTCACAGCGACGTCACACGGCAGGCGACCAATAGAAGCGGAAGGGCGGAGAGCAGTCGAAGGAAAGACACGCACACCTCATTGCCGGCAGCCGCAGGTAAGGTGTTGTTCGTCGTTCCCGGGGTGTCACACGTAGCGATATGTGCTACCTCAGGAACAACGAACAACCTGCATGCAAAAGCAGCAATCGGGATTACAACGACCGGACAACGATCAACGATAAGGTGAGTATTTTTGGTCGTTTGTACGTGTCACACGCAACGACGTCGCAAACGAGGCCAGATGTGCGTCACGAATTCCGTGACCCCAATGACATCTCGTTAACGATGTCACTGCGTGTTAAGCCCGCTTTAGCCTCAGACACCCAATGTCCAGTACGAGTCCTGATCTTTACCATTCAGCTTTACTCATCCCTACGCACTAGTGACTTTTATACAGACAAGATTATGTTCTTGTTATACGCCTCAATATCTCTTAACCCATTCACCACTGGGCAAGTTTCCATCTTTTATTTTCGCTTTTTTCCTCCTTTACTTCCAAGAGCCATAACTTTTTTATTTTTCCGTCAATATTGCCTTATGGGGGCTATTTTTGGCAAGACGAGTTGTACTTTTGAATGAAACCATACATTTTTCCATGTATTGTACTGGCAAACGGGAAAAAAAATACAAAGATAATGGAAAAAAAGGAAATTTCGACAATGGTTTTGGGGGGTTTTATTCACCATGTTCACTATATGGTAATACTGACCTGGCAATATGATTCCTCCGGTTGGTACGAGTTCATAGATACCAAACATGTATGTACTTTTACTTTTACCTAAGTGGTGAGAAAAAATTCAGAAATGTATCCAAAAAAGAATAGCTCGTTTGTCGCCATTTTCTGAGACCCGTAGTGTTCTCATTTTTCGTGATATAGAGTTCAGTGTTGCCTTATTTTTTGCGTCTTGAGCTGACGTTTCTAATTATACTATTTTTGTGCACATGTGATGTTTTTATTGCCTGTTATTGCATTTTAATAAATGTTGTGGTCATCAAAAAAAGTAATTTTGATGTTTGGAATTTTTTTTCTTGCTACACCGTGTATTGATCAGAATAATTGATTTTATATTTTTATAGATCGGTCATTTCTGGATAGCAAAATATGTTTATTCTTTATTTTCAATGGGGCAAAAGAGGGGTGATTTTATTTTTCTTTTTTTTTTTTAATATTTAAAAAAACTTTTTTTTAATTTTTTTTTATTGATTTTACTAGTCCTCTAGCTTTATGGCTACACTATCCGATCGCCTCTGATCAGAAGAAATCTCCTGTGAGTGCCGGCGCTCTGTCAGTTCTGACAAGAAGGGAGTCATGGTAGCATCAGGGGTCATCAGCTGACCCCACACTACCATGACAACACATTGGCATCCCGTGATCGCATCACAGGGCCACCCATGGCGATGAGGAAAAGCACAATTCCCATTGTGGCCTTTTAAATTGTACTGTCAGTGTTTGACAGCGTGATCTAAGGGATTAACAGGCGAGGGTGGATCCCCGATCCACCCGCGACTGTTAGCTGCACATGTCTGGTGATCAGATCAGCAGTCATGTGCAGGGAGTACTGCAGGCTCGCTGCCAGAGCCCGCGGTACCGGTGGGAGGCGACCTAAGGGGTTAATGCAGCAGATGATTTTCTTTGCCTTAGCAGAAGCTCCTTGCACTGAATGAAAGTTGAGTTTGCCGTCCACCCATAAACCCTATTTTTTTTTTTTTTTTACAATTTTACTCAGTGTCTTACCATTAAGAACAAAATTGTACATTCTACTTCTTCAACCCAAGTGCATGACCTTACATTTATCTAATGCCTTGGAGTGACAAGTCTCCTAAAAGTGCACACAGGAGTCTGGGACCACAAATGAGGCTATGTGTACACATAATAGATTACTTATCATTAAATGATCCTCAATTACATCCTATTTTATACTCCAGAGCTGCACTCACTATTCTGCTGATGGAGTTTTTATGTAAATACATTACATTACTTATCACTAAAGTACTTTTTGACATACTCCAGAGCTGCACTCACTATTCTGCTGGTATAATCACCGTGTATATACATTACTTATCCTATACTGATCCTGAGTTACCTCCTGTATTATCCTCCAGAGCTGCACTCACTATTCTGCTGGTGCAGTCACTGTGTACATACATTACATTACTGATCCTGAGTTACCTCCTGTATTATACTTCAGAGCTGCACTCACTATTCTGCTGGTGCAGTCACTGTGAACATGCATTACATTACTGATCCTGAGTTACCTCCTGTATTATACCCCAGAGCTGCACTCACTATTCTGCTGGTGCAGTCACTGTGTACATACATTACATTACTGATCCTGAGTTACCTCCTGTATTATCCTCCAGAGCTGCACTCACTATTCTGCTGGTGCAATCACTGTGTACATACAATACATTACTGATCCTGTACTGATACTGAGTTACCTCCTGTATTACACTCCAGAGCTGCACTTACTATTCTGCTGGTGCAGTCACTGTGTACATACATTACTGATCCTGTACTGATCCTGAGTTACATCTTGTATTATCCTCCAGAGCTGCACTCACTATTCTGCTGGTAAAATCACACTGTACATACATTACATTACTTAACCTGTACTAATACTGAGTTATATCCTGTATTATACTCCAGAGCTGCACTCACTATTCTGCTGGTGCAGTCACTGTGTACATACATTACTGATCCTAAGTTACCTCCTCTATTATACTCCAGAGCTGCACTCACTATTCTGCTGGTGCAGTCACTGTGTACATACATTACATTACTGATCCTGAGTTACCTCCTGTATTATACTCCAGAGCTGCACTCACTATTCTGCTGGTGCAGTCACTATGTACATTAGAGTGAGTAACATGAAATGATCCTAAGTTACATATTTTCTACCACTTCAGAGCTGCACTCACTATTCTGCCGGAGGGGTGACTGTGTACATACATTAGCGTACATATCTTGTGTGGATTAAAAGTTGAATGTAAACTCCTGTCCCTTGATATTTGATCAGTGACCAGCTGCAGCTCGTTGTGATTGTCTGCAGCCTTTTCTATCTCCTTATTGAGAGCACATGAATGCTTGGCTGCAGCGGGCATTTATTTGTATCGGGGGTCAGGGGGAGAGCTGCTATGTTGTGTATATGGCCAGGTTTAGTTGAGCTACTATAATGCAGCCATTTCTTTAAAAAATACAATATACACAGACAAAAGTGGTAAATAAAATTCAGGAGTGCACATCCGGCGACCAACTATTGTGCTAGACAATGGACCGCTATCAGCAGGATACACAGCCTACTAAACAACCTACAAACTAAGAACACGCGTGACGCCGAACCATGATTAACAACACACAAGATTGTTATTCACATATCCATGTATAAAACCCAATAATGTGTAGACGAGATCCAACAGAAGAGCACTGGCACCATCTACTGGCCAAACCGGAGTACAACATCAACATTAAAGAACATACTGTTTTTTCTTTATAAGTTTCAAACATATGGAGCATTTACAACAAAGAGTGAATATGAATCTATGGATTCTGGAGTAGTCACACGTTTCACCTTGTGACAAAGCTTCTTCTGAGGACGGTGTTTAGGTGAGGTTACTGGTCATTGTAACAGCATATTGTAGCCCATGTGATCCTCTAAGATAATTATATGTTTCTTTATTACATGAAGCATGGCTACATCCTCTCCCCATGCTTAATGTATATACATGGTTTTGTAGACCTGCTGTCAGACTACCACTAGGTGGCGTAGACTCTCAGGCAGGAAAACTAACCTAAGTGTAATACTACAGACACCCACCAGAGGTCACCAAACTAATAGTCAGAGAAGTCAAACAGAAATGGGTCAATGCCAGGAAGTCATGTCTTGGAACAGGGAGCAAAACTTAGTCACAGTCAAGAACAGAGCCGAGGTTAGATACCGGGAAGCAAACTACACAAGGGAAACACTGGGGAGGACAGAAGACTGGGTTACAGTTTTCACAGTTTTCTATGCTGCTGATCTACCAGTCCTTTGAATGCTGAGCTGTGTATAACCCCACCCACACCACTGATTGGCAGCTTTCTGTGTACACTACATAGGCAAAAAACTGCTAATCAGTTGTGCAGGTGGAGTTTTACAAATCAGTTGACTAGGTGTCACGTCCTCACTGTAGTCCGCTCCTGTGACTTCTTCTTCGGTCACCAGGCGTCGCCGTATTCCCGCTGTGGATAGTGCTGGCGATAGGAGAGGAGTCGGTGCCAGTTGGTGTGGTGGGCGCAGGCTCCGCTCATCCACTTAGCTGGGTTTCCCTGGGACCTGCAGTACCACTGGCTGACTGTAGGTGGTGGGTGTCTTCCAGCTGAAGTTACCAGATTTCAGCTACAGCCAATGGGAAGACACAACACCCTTCTAATTCCCCCTCCTGTCTGCTGGTCCCTGCCAGATATAGTTTTGTATTCCTGCTTGTGTTTGGTTCTCGCACTGTTCTGATTATTGATCCTTGTGTTTTGACCTCTGTCTGCTGTCTGACGACTCTCCTGCCTGCCGTTCTTGTACCTAACTGCCATCTCCAGATTTGACCTCTGCCTGATTTCCTGACTACGCCCTTGTCTGCAGATTTTGTCCCATTTCCCATTTTTGTATCTCCTGGTTTGACCCTGCCTGACGACCACTCTTCTTGGACTCAGCCTTCCACAGGTAGTGATCTCCAGGGCCTTGTAGTAATTCCAAATCCCTCTATAGGGGTTAAAGGGTTTTGGGGTTCTTGGGATCCTGCTTAGTGAGTGGCTTTCCTCTAACCTGTCTGTCTTCGGTTTTGACCTTAGCCTGATTTCCTGACTACTCCCTTGTCTGCCGATTTTATCCTATTTTTGTACCTCCTGGTTTGACCCTGCCTGTCAATTACTATACTTGGAATTGCAGCCTTCCACAGGTAGTGATATCCGGGGCCTTGTAGTAATTCTAAATCCCTGTTAGGGGTTAAAGGGTTTTGGGGTTCTCGGGATCCTGCTTAGTGAGGGATTTACTCTAACATGTCCATAACAGCCATCCTGAAACTATGGTTCGAGGCAGGCGTCACACTAGGGGCACGAGGTGCCTAGTCCTATAGTGAATAATCTCCTGCAATACACAGCCTAGTAAGTGATATATTACTTGAATCAGGCTCTAAGCCCCTATCTAACAGAAACCTCCTGACCGATTCCCTTTAAATCCTAAAAACCACCTGCAGACCGTCGTATAGACATCTGTACACTGCCCATTGTAAAGATCACATTATGACACAAGCAAATAAGAATTCAAATCATTAACGGAAGCTCCGCGCATAAATATTTACCGTCTACAAGCTCCGAGGGTCCCATGTGCGGTGATCCCGGAGGAATCCCGGAGGAATAATTGGTGTCCACTTGTTGAAGTGCACTGAAATTATATTTTAAGAAGGACAAATTTACACCCACGGTCATCAAAGACGTCAGTAATCCGAGGAAACCTCCGAGCAGGAAACACAACGCTACTTTGCATTTGAAAGGGAGAATATCTGTATGTAACTATCTTAGAAGCGATTATCCGGTGACGCCACAGACTCTTCCAGAAGAGGAGGAATAATTAATCCTGACTCCTGATATCATAGCTTTAATATTAGAGTTAGCAAAAAAAATGCCATAAAATGTCACCTTCAAGGGTTTCTGCGCAGAGAAAAGGATAAGATGGAATTTGGAAAATTGTCTATTAATGCTTTCACCAAAATAAAAGAACCAATTAAATATTTGTCTGTTTCTTCTCTGTTCCTTTCAGGGGGAAATTTTATTTATTTTTATTTTTTTTTTAAACTTCTCTACGTTTTTTAGCTGATATGTCAAGATCCTGGCTGTTACATAATTGTGAAAAATATAATATACCTAGGCAAAAACTGTCCACTACAATATTGGAGCTGCATACTGGGGAAATCAATTATCAAGGATCGCTATCAATATAGATGAACTGCTATATAATCTACCAACTAAAAAAAACAAACACTTCACATCCAACAGTTATTTCAAAGAATAAAACCCGAGATTGTGTAGATGAGATCCATCAGAAGAGCAAGGACACCATCTACTGGTAAAGCTGCACTATAACATGAATATAAGAGAAGATGGCACAGAACCATATTACGATACATCTTTATGGGTTTTCCTCATATAAAGTACAGCCAACGCTTTTAAGACCTTTGTTACAGTGTCCTGGTATTCTGTATATATGTTCTCAATCTGCTCTACAAGGCACAAAAAAGCTATTATTATACAGACAGCGCGGCCCAGTCTGATGGGCATCTCCGACAAATAAACAGCTGCACTCTGAGACTCTAAGACAGGCAAACATTGGAAAAAGGAATTTAGACATGCATTACTGCTAAAGAAAAACATTTAAAAATTGAGACACTAAATAAAAAGACCAGTTGTATGTGAGACCAGCAGCCAGCGTGAAGGCGTACCTCTTTTGGTGGGTCAAAACCTAAATGCCTCTGCCCAGGCTGAACAGTCTACAATTTTATGGGTGGGCAGAAACCTTCTAATAGGAAATTATTTTATCTCTGGCCCCTTGGAGATAAATGGGCCCTTGGGATCCACTCACTCTTGAACTCTGGCTATTCTATTTTAGAGCAGATAGTTCTGTCTTAGGGCGAGAGCCCTGGTAGTGTCTGGGAGCACCTTTGACCCTCGCTGAGGCCTTCTGGCTTGGAGGGATCGGTTTTCGAGGGCATTGTCCTATCTTACAGGGCTTACATCAGACCAGCATCCACTTTTTTGTGGCTCTTTCACATATTTTGAAAAGAACTCAGCTTGATAGAGTGACTTTACACTTTCGATAAAGAAAAAAAGAGTACACAAATCCTTGCGATTACCCAGTATCTGTTGGCTTATCTGTCCCCTCCACAAGGATGAAAGATGCCGCTAAACATCTCTAACCACGTTTTCTATTTCAACAAAGTAGTAGAAGAAGATTAAAGAGTGACTCTTGAGTAGTAATTGTATAGTCTGTAAATTCTTAAAAATTCTTAATTAGGCCACAGTTGTCTGATTTAATGAAAGGTTTGTTATAAGAGGTTGCAGCAATTTTCCCAAAAGGGGGGCGGGGTTATGCAGATTCTCCTTGAAGTGGTGGAGCTATGCCGATCACCCCTTCTAATTCTCATATGGAAATTGCAATTTACACCCAATCCTAGCTAGAATCGGGAGAGTAAGCTGACAACAGAGGTCGCCCTAAGCTTAATGTTTTGATAGCAGACTACTATATAAACCCAACAGGTGAATAGTTTACAATGTAAGGGAATGTCTGGATACTGCCCACGTGCACCACACATGCCCCCCCCCCATAGACGTTACCTCAAGGAATGTATGGATATTGCCCACATGCTGTCTGCATGCCCTTCCATATACATTACCTTCGGGGATGTCTGGATACTGCCATGTGCCACCCGCACGCCCTTCCATGTACATTACCTTACTTTTGCATTTCTCTCATAAAATATCCCCTTAAAGGACCCACTTGGTAAACCCTAATCTATCTATGGTGTCACCAGAAATTCTAGGTCTACACTGTGGAATGCAAAAAGAATAAAAAACAGCCACACAACCTCATTGCCACGTGGAATTAACAGGGTTTTATTAAAAAAGAACAGCTGTAAATTGTGAAGTAGAAGCCATCATTCTTCAATTATTGATTACTTTTATTATAAGAAGCACAAGATAGAAGTTGGCTTAACATTCCCTTCCACAAAGATAAAGCAACGCCCTTACAAATTTCTCATTACATTTTCTAAACTGCTCAAATGCCCCCAGCACCACCTTCCACGAGCAGATCACTTTACGGCCTTTACGCTAAGACCAAGTGTAGTAGAATGATCCATTATACACATTGGGATTGATGTGTTTGTTAGCACGTTGGGAAGCTCATATAGTCATCCGGCGGAAATCGTGGCCCACCAAGATCAAAGCCATTAGGCTGGTGAGGACTGAAGGCCCAAAACGCAAAGTGCCCTAGGATTGGGGACTCTGGGTGCCATAACTCACTAGGTGTTGGAAACCACTTTAGTTTTGGCACAAAGTACTTGCACTTCATTTTTCATTCTTTAAACACATGCCCTTTTAAGGTCTCTTGGATACAAAATGGGCCCTTAGGGGTACTTTACATGCTGCGACATCAATAGCAATTGCTAGCGATGTTGCGCGCTATAGCACCCGCCCCCGTCGTGTGTGCGATATTGTGTGATCGCTGCCGTAGTGAACATTATTGCTACGGCAGCGTCACACGCACATACCTCACATACCTTGACAGCGACGTCGCTATGACCGCCAAACAATCCTTCCTCAAGGGAGAGGGACATTCGGCGTCATAGTGACGTCACTGCCGCGTCACTAAGTGGCCAGCCAATAAAAGCGGAGGGGCGCAGATGAGCAGGACGTAACATCCTGCCAACCTCCTTCCCTCCTCATTGCCTATGGACGCAGGTAAGAAGATGTTTGTTGCTCCTGCAGTGTCACACGTAGCAATGAATGGTCCGCAGGAACGACGAATAACATCGTACCGGTGGCAGCAGCGATATTAAGGAAATGAACGACGTGTCAACGATCACCGTTTTGGAACGATTTTGCAATCGTTGATCGTCGCTCATTAGTGTTAGGGGGGCTTTACACGTTGCGACATCACTTCCAAAATATCGTCGGGGTCACGTCATTAGTGACGCACATCCGGCACCAGTAACGTCCTCGCAACATGTAAATCCTAAATGCGCCGATAAACGATCGCAAAAGCATCGAAAATCTGTGATCTGTGTAGCGTCGTTCATTTTCATAATGTCGGGTCGACCGCAGGTACGATGTTGTTTGTCGCTCCTGCAGCACCACACATCGCTCTGTGTAAACCCGCAGGAGCGACAAACATCTCCTTACCTGCGTCCCGACAGCAATGCGGAAGGAAGGAGGTGGGCGGGATGTTATGTCCCGCTCATCTTTGCCCCTCTGCTTCTATTGGCCGGCCGATTGGTGACGTCGCTGTGACACCGAACGCACCTCCTCCTTGAAGGAGGGATATTTCGGCAGTCACAGCGACGTAGCCGAGCATGTATGTGCGTGGGAAGCTGCCGTAGCAATAATGTTCGCTACGGCAGCAATCACCACATATCGCATGTGTGACGGGGTGCGGGTACTATCGCGCTCCGCATCGCTAGCCGATGCTAGCGATGTCGCAACATGTAAAGTACCTCTTACACGTTGCGATGTCACTACCGGCGCCAGATGTGCGTCACTAACGACGTGACCCCGACAATATATCGGTAGCGATGTCGCAGCATGTAAAGTACATCTAAGGTTCTCACCAACATCTTCCGTTCTGGAACCTTTGCTTGGCTCCAAAACTCAAATGTATCTCCAGCAACTGCAGCTCTAGTTCACCTAAGATTCTTAAGAGAGACAAAACCTTTTCATCTATAAAAATACCCATCATAATTATCTACATCAAATCTTTGGCAATCAAAAGCAAACTGTTTTTGTACAATTGCTTCCTATAATATTTATATTACTGTAGCCAACCACCGTGAATGGCTTCTGACATGGGGTCTCTTCGCAAATGATCCAAGTTACGGAGAATGTCAATCTGATCTAAGGAGACTTAAGGCCATGTGATGCTCCTCTGGGAATTTAAGTATATATTCAGTCAAAGCAGGAGGTCTTATTTAATGAAATTTACACACAATCCTAGCTAGAATCGGGAGAGTGAGCTGACAACAGAGGTCGCCCTAAGCTTAATGTTTTGATAGCAGACGACTATAAACCCAACAGGTGAATAGTTTACAATGTAAGGGAATGTCTGGATACTGCCCACGTGCGCCACACGTGCCCCCCCATAGATGTTACCTCAAGGAATGTGTGGATATTGCCCACATGCTGTCTGCATGCCCTTCCATATACATTACCTTCGGGGATGTCTGGATACTGCCATGTGCCACCCGCACGCCCTTCCATGTACATTACCTTACTTTTCCATTTCTCCTATAAAATATCCCCTTAAAGGACACACTTGGTAAACCCTAAGTTATCTATGGTGTCAACAGAAATTCTAGGTCTACACTGAGGAATGCAAAAAGAATAAAAAGCAGCCACACAACCTCATTGCCACGTGGAATTAACAGGGGTTTTTTAAAAAAAAGAACAGCTGCAAATTGTGAAGTAGACGCCACCATTCTTCAATTATTGATTACTTTTATTATAAGAATGACAGGATAGAAGATGGCTTAACATTCCCTTCCACAAAGATAAAGCAACGCCCTTACAAATTTCTCATTACATTTTCTAAACTGCTCATATGCCCCCAGCACCACCTTCCATGAGCAGATCACTTTTCGGCGTTTACGCTAAGACCAAGTGTACTAGAATGATCCATTATACACATTGGGATTGATGTGTTTGTTAGTACGTTGGGCGGCTCATATAGTCATCCGGCGGAAATCGTGGCCCACCAAGATCAAAGCCATTAGGCTGGTGAAGACTGAAGGCCCAAAACGCAAAGTGCTCTAGGATTGGGGACTCTGGGTGCCATAACTCACTAGGTGTTGGAAACCACTTTAATTTTGGCACAAAGTACTTGCACTTCATTTTTCATTCTTTAAGGACATGAAAATTCAAAGTTTGGAAATTGCAAAATTTTCTAACTATTGCCAAATTTCCGTTTTTTTCACAAATAAACGCAAAATATATCGACCTAAATTTACCACTAACATAAAGTCTAATATGTCATGAAAAAACAGTATCAGGATCATTGGGATCCATTGAAGTATGATAGAGTTATTACATAATAAAGTGACACTGGTCAGAAATGAAAATGATTAACCCTGTCAGGAAGGTGAAAATAGGCTGGGGGATGAAGGGGTTAATACATAGAGGGTATTACCAGTATACAACATATAGTAATAAGGAGGATGATGAGGAATCCTTACCGTCTGTGGGAGACATAGTACTCATTGCTGAGCCTCAGCAGGTGGGGAAATCCTTGTAAGAGAAAACGCATACATTAAAGAAAAACAATTCCAATTTCATAGCACTAATAATAATAATAATAATAATAATAATAATAAAAAAAAAAAAAAAAAACTACAGCTATTGCTAAACAGATCGCTAAGACCACATGAGGCTGGTGTAGTTGTGAAA
The DNA here is from genome assembly GCF_048569485.1 of Anomaloglossus baeobatrachus. Lineage (NCBI taxonomy): Eukaryota > Metazoa > Chordata > Amphibia > Anura > Aromobatidae > Anomaloglossus > Anomaloglossus baeobatrachus. The sequence goes on from NC_134364.1 coordinate 124,943,842, forward strand.
TTCCATGTCCATAGCTGCTAACAGGCACGGGTCGATTTCTGATCCACCCACGCCTGTTAGGAAGTTAAATCCCACTGTCAATCTCTGAGGGGGGCGGCACCTTCTGGCAGTAAAAAAAAAAAAATATTTTTTTTATATACACATCCTCTCTCCCTCCGTTAGACAGTCAATTAAATCCGCTGTGTTTTCAGGAGGGGGGGAGGGCGGGAGAGGCGCAACTTCATTTATCTGTATCTGCGCCTTTAAGACACAATACAGATAAACTCCGGGCGCCGGGCACAGGGAGCTGATTGACCCCGGAAGTGCTGGCACCTGCACTTCTGGGGTCAGAGGCACACGCCAATCAGCTCCGTGCTGTAGTGTCCACATCTGAAGCATTTTCAGATGCCACAGAGGAGGAGAGATCACTCCCAAGAGCTGAGAGAAGAAGGGCGACGGACACCAGAGGAGGAGGGCAGCAGGAGCAGGTAATCGCTCACAGAGCTGAAGATTCATAGGGAAGGTGTGGGTCTTCCTAATGAGGATTGTGGGGGAGGGGTAGGCAAAAGCTATAGTGATGTGTGTGGGGGAGGGGCAGGCAGAAGCTATAGTGATGTGTGTGGGGGAGGGGCAGGCAGAGGCTATAATGTCCTGTGTGTGGGGGAGGGGCTAGAGGTTCATCAGTCTATGGATTCAGTACATACTACTGGGGGATCCCGATATAAAGAACTTATAGTATATATATGTTTGCACATTTTATTTTTCGTTTCTTTACAGATAATTATATTGGGAACATTTTTCAAAGTTCACTGGATTTATTATGTTCAGTCATTAATTGGGTTACTTTTATTGAACAGAGTTGTATGTTTTTTTGTTTTACTTTGTTTTTCTTGTATTGCGTCATGTATTGATCACGATGCACCCTTTCCCGCCCGTTTTTTCTATACTGGGCGGTACTCTGACGTCACTTGGTCTATTTAATGTATGCATGTGTCTACTACGGTAGATTTGATGTTGTCTTTTCTATGGTCCTGAGGAAGGGGGCAGAGCTCCTGAAACGCGTAGACCTATGCTACAATAAAGCCACATTAATCTGACATCCAGACTTGTGATCATTGGAGCGGTATAGAAACCCTTTTCTACAATTTTCTCTGTTATCAGCCACTTGGGTTGCCGCTGCCTTGATCCATTTCTACATGCGAATATAGTAGTTGTGACTTTCACAACTACATTTGGTGAGTATTATTGCTCCCCCCTCCTTTGCCCTGTGCCTATAAGGGTAAAACCCTATTGCACTTTATTTTTCCACAGTTTTCCTTCATATGTGGGGGAGGGGCAGGCAAAAGCTATAGTGATGTGATGTGTGTGGGGGAGGGGCTATAGTGATGTGTGTGGGGGAGGGGCAGGCCGAGGCTATAATGTGCTGTGTGTGGGGGAGGGGCAGGCAGAGGCCATAACGTAATGTATGTATGGGAGGGGCAGGCAGAGGCTATAATGTGATGTATGTGGGGGAGAGGCAGGCAGAGGCCATAACGTGATGTATGTGTGGGAGGGGCAAGCAGAGGCTATAATGCGATGTGTGTGGGGGAGGGGCAGGCAGAAGCCATAACGTGATGTGTGTGGGGGAGGGGCAGGTAGGGTCATAACGTGATGTTTGTGGGGAGGGACAGGCAGAGGCCATAACGTGATGTTTGTGGAGGAGCGGCAGGCAGAGGCTATAGTCTGAGAATTAGGAGGCCTATTGCTGTAGATGGGGGTTTATGGAGCTTATTGCTTTAGAGGGGGAGTTAGGGGGCTTACAGAGTGAGGGATAGTGGAAGGGACAAAATCGATGGGGAAAAGTGTAAGGATATGTTGGGGGTCTCAGTATGGAGAGGGGTAAACTTGACACTCAAGATCAATGTGAATAGTGGTTTTTATTGTGAAGAACTTGTAGGACCAGCACAAGCACAGATGTTTTGTTCAAAAGACCTTCATCAGTGCGTGCAGAGGGTCCTCAGAACGTATAGTAGCGTGGTGAGCGGTGTAGCTGGGTATGACTTGGTGTCCACCACTGTCTATGTGGCAATGCTGGGCTCGTGCTGGTCCTACAAGTTTCTGCATCTACTTGAGATGCTTTTGGACCCTTCTTGTGCCCCGCTAAAGCGATCTCGTTGGGGGTCACGGAATTTGTGACGCACATCCGGCCGATTTAGTGATGTTGTTGTGTGTGACACTTATGAGCCATTCTGAATAGTCGCAAAAACGTTAAAAATCGCTAATCGGTGACATGCCCCCCTAATCTCAATTATCGTTGCTGCTGCTTGGACGATGTAGTTCGTCGTTCCTGCGGCAGCACACATCGCTATTATGTGACACCGCAGGAACGAGGAAACTCACCTTACCTGCGTTCACCGGCAATGAGGAAGGAAGGAGGTAGGCGGGATGTTACGTTCCACTCATCTCCGCCCCTCCGCTTCTATTGGGCAGCCGCTTAGTGACGTCGCTGTTATAAAGGAGGCGGTTCGCCGGTCACAGCGACATCACAGGGCAGGTAAGTAGTGTGACGGGTCCGTGCGATTTTGTGAGCCACGGGCAACGATTTGCCCGTGTCGCACAAACGATGGGGGCAGGTATGCTCGCTAGCGATATCGGTAACGATATTGCAGCGTGTAAAACGGCCTTATGTATGGAGAGGGGGAAGCATTGGGAGCTCATTATGTAAAAGGGGTAGCATGGGGATTCAGTATGAACAGGGGCAGCATGGGTGGGCTCAGTATGGAGTGGAGCAATGTAAGGGACTCGGTGTGAAACGTGAGATAGAATGTGTGGGGGGGCTCAGCTTTAGGCATGAGGCAGCATGGTGGTCTCTGTATGATGAGTGGGGCAGCATGGTGGTCTCTGTATGCTGAGTGGGGCAGCATGGTGGTCTCTGTATGATGAGTGGGGCAGCATGGTGGTCTCTGTATGATGAGTGGGGCAGCATGGTGGTCTCTGTATGATGAGTGGGGCAGCATGGTGGTCTCTGTAGGCTGAGTGGGGCAGCATGGTGGTGTTAAAAAATATACTCTTAAATATATTTTTCTTCAAATACGTAAAAGCGCATGAAAGAAAGGACTTCAAAAATGTAAAAAATAAATGTATTTTATCTATTTAAAAATGGTTGCCAGGGTTCAGTTACAGAAAGGAAAAATAATATACTTCATTAGCTTACGAAAAAGAGTTCATTTAGTCCATATTGATCAATAGAAAATCTTCATCCATCTCTCCTTGGATTCTGAATGGCAAAGCAGGGGGTGATATCCCCCTAGGCTGGACAGCATGTGTTCATCTTGCAGCCTCGGAGCCTTCTGGGCAGTTGACCACGTGCAGGAGCGACCAGTAGCCCCCTCCATCGTGTGTTATATGACAACTGTCCAGTCCATATAGGGTGTTTTAGTTGAACATAGTTCCATATGACATAATCTTCTAGAAGCTTCCAGAAGATTTATATATATCCTTCCATGTCAGTACTCAAGTATATTCAATATGGATATTTTAATATTTATTCCTTATAAAAACTTTATTAATAAACTATGCCCTCCAACATAAACAGAACTGTGAACTTATATGTCCTACTATAAAATATTTGATAACTAGATGTATTAATTTTAATGTTTTTACAATCCCCCCTTGAAGCGGGTGAAGTAACCCCGAAAATTAATTAATACATCTGTGAGGTAAATCCGGAGATATGACGATAAATCATGACATTCAAGTCATGTCAGGAAGCCCTCTCCTGGTGTCACCCCCCCCCTTCCCTTCACACAACTGGTTTAGCAACATGTCCTGTGATATGGAAATGAGGTGGCTTAGGGACAATGGACACAGGATGACTCCCTGCCGTCACCCTGTAGTGGGGGCTGCTAGCTAGTTAGCAAGGCTATGGAAATAGCCAGACAGAACGACTCCAGTAAAAAATGGTTCATATCTCGCAAGCCATATTTCCGATAAATATGGCAACCATAAAAATGGTGTCTCCGCATGTGGACGATGCCGGCACACCCTTTTTATGGGAGCAGGACATTGGGAAATGCCCCAGGCGTGATATCAGCCAATGGGGAACTGGCAGACAGGTCATGAGTCCCCTCGTTCTGTAGCTAAATTCATAACTGTCACAATGAGAGCATTGGCGTCCGCCTACGACGCTCCCAGGCAAAGTTATGGCCAATATCCCCTTGGCTGGATAATTCTGATCCATGCAGGGGGAGTGGCAGTGCTTCCCTGTGAGGTCACTAAGGTAGGAGGGGACCTGGATCTGCCCAGGTTGATAACCCTACTTCGGCCATTTTCCAGCGTTCTTCTGCTCGGGGGCCTGGTTGGGACAGACCTGTGAGAGAGTTCCTGGAAACCTGGTCTACAGCGCCCCCCTGTGGCCAGACGCACAAGGTAACTGATTGAATTGCATACCTGTTGTAAACCATGCTTTATCTGTAACTGTACTCTGACATATGTATATTCTGTAGATTCCCTATTGTATATATTGTAGTTTCTAGTGTGCTTTAGGCGATTAAATTATATAATTAATCTTGGGCTGTTCTGTTATCTCGATCTTGAATCCCACGTCTGTGTGTTCGGCTAATAGTTACCGTGAAGCGGTTGGTGGCAGCGAGTTGTGCCAAGGATTATTGTGGGGAGGCCAGTGAGATTCGGGAAGATATTATATATTCCGCCCGCGGAGGTCGGGGGAATATATACCTTACTCTCACCGGGGACCCTTCAATAATCGGCATAAGTAGTATAGCGGCCTCCTTGCTTATCGTCGGGCAATTCCATAATTGGCCTGACTATAAGAGGGGCGCTAGAGAGCGCGTCACGTGCTCTGTCTGTCGGTCGGGAGGCATAAAGGAGGGGTGACCCCCACTTGTTACCCCCCGATTGTGACGTACTGGTAGCCAGCGCGGGGGATTTCTGAGTGACCCCCCCGGTGGTTTGTGACATATTGGTGGCATAGCGGTGGGATCGAGATAATAGTGTGTGTGAGTGTGAGACCCATACTCCCAGACACTAAAGACTGCCTGCAGCAGCTGTGGCTGCTGGGGTCTTCAGACTAGCTCAACACTAGAGTGTCAGAGTGCAGATACTGTAAGGTGTGTGGAGGCATCAGGTGTCAGTTCTGTGTCAGTGACCAAAAGTCTGCAAGAATGGCTGAGAGCACCAGGAGCAAAGCCAAAGGAATGGCCGATGCTCAGGCCAGAGACGATGAGGAGGTTGTCCACGAGTCCTCCAGGAGCTCGACGCCAGAAAACAGCTCTGCAGAGGACATTGCACAACCGGGCACTGCTGGACAAGATGAGGAGCAGCTCGCCCAAGGGTCCTCAACGAGCCAGACGCCAGCCCTCCGCTCTGCAATGGACAGTGAAGCACCAGGCTCCGCAGCGGGCCGCAGATCACCACGTGCCATTCCACCGAGCCTGGGAGGCTCGGATAGCCTTCTTCAAATGGCTATGGCCCTACGCCAGGCTGGAGACCGGGAGGGCTACAAGGAACTCATGGCCGAGCGTGAGCGGCAAGCAGCGCGTGAAGAGCGCCAGGCAGAGCGTAACTACCAGCTGCAGCTAGCTCAGCTCCGGCCCTCATCAGCCACCCGTGACCTTCCAGACACCAAACTTCCAAAGGTCCGTGTTGAGGACTTCCCAGTGCTGGAGAAGGATGGAGACTTGGACTCTTTCTTGACTGCTTTTGAACGGACTTGCTTGCAGCATCATCTGAACAAGGACCAGTGGGCCAAATACCTGACCCCCCGTTTAAGGGGTAAGGCCCTGGATATCCTTGGGGACTTGCCTGCTGAGGCGGATCAGGGCTACGACACCATCAAGCGGGCCCTGATCCAACAGTACAACCTCACCCCGGAGTCCTACCGCAAGAAGTTCCGGACGCTGCAGAAGGGACCAAAGGACTCCTGGGCTGACCACCGGCGGGCACTTGCCCGAGCTGCCGACCACTGGACCCAAGGCCTGCAGCTTTCCACCGGACCGGAGATCCTGGACTTGTTCATCACGGAGCAACTCTTGTGGAACTGCCCTGAGGATCTCCGCCAGCTCATCCGAGACCAGAAGCCAAAGGGATCCACGGCTACAGCTGCCCTGGCAGATGACTACACCAACAATCGGGCCCCTGAGGCCAGGAGAGCGGCCACCAGCAGCACCTGGAGAGGGGGTAAGATGAATTCTGCGACTGCCCCACCTGCCCCTAGACTGCAGGGGGTGCCCCCCTCAACTCCCCTCTCCAGGCCCGTGGCAGAACCAAGACGGTGCCACCAGTGCAACCTACCTGGACACTTCAAGGCCATGTGCCCTCAGCGTCCCAAGGCCCCGGCTCCGTCCCCGTCCCAAGGGCCGCCCAAGGTGTATTGTGTGGGTGGGGGTGGTGGTAGGTCCCTGGACAGCTTCCAACCTGTCACCGTCGGCCAGTCTGTGACCATAGGACTGCGAGACAGCGCCTCGGAGGTGACTCTGGTGCGGCCTGAGATGGTGTCCCCCCAAGACTTGATCCCTGGAAAAACCCTCGCTGTCTCCGGGATTGGAGGCATTGACCCGGCGCTGCCTGTTGCTGACATTTATGTGGACTGGGGCGCAGGGCGAGGGGTGAGGGAGGTGGGGGTAACTGATCGGATCCCTGCAAACGTGCTACTTGGGACAGATTTGGGGCAAATAACCTCCCAGTTTGGCCCCGCCCCAAAGGCTGAACCTTCAGCCAGTGCTGACGTGCCTCCGGACAATGTTAATGTGTTATCTATGAATGATGTAAGGGAGGAGGGAGTGAACTCTGATATTTCTGCTTGCACAGACACCATAGACACACACGCAGCTGCAGCTGTGACAGGGGAGGGGGTCAGAGAAAGGTGTGACAATGCCTCTACAAGTAACCAGCCTGTGAGCTGGGATCTGCTGCCCTCTGCAGGGATAAGCAGAGAGCAGGGTGCTGCAGGGGGAGGACCAGTGTGTGGGGTGGGGGCTACCACAGCAAATGTGGGGTCCCCAGAGATTTCACAGCGGGGTTCTGTTGCTGCAGGAGGGGAACAGGCAGGTGAGATTGGGGCCGGTCCAGGAGCGGAAGTGCTCCCAGGTAAGATCTCGGTGCATGGTTCCCCCACAACCGGGGTGTCAGGAAGCCAGGTAGGTCTGCCTGAACCGGCGACTTGGTCAGGAACGGAGGAGGAGCAGGCACGACCCACGGTCGCAGCGGCTGTGGCCGCTGTCACCCGCAGTGGGAGTGCTGGAAGCCAAGGGGCCTCCCGGAGGTCCGATAGCTCTTCCCCTTCTGACCAAGTGGCAGCCGAGTCAGGTGGAGGCCAGGACACAGGTCCCGGGGTACTGACCGAAGATGTGACAGTCTCGTCGATTCTGGCCACATCTAGTCAGGGGTTTCAGGCAGCGTTAGAAGCTGACGACAGCCTGAAAGCTCTAAAGGAGCAGGCGGCACAGCCTCCCTCGGACTCGGACCCGGAGCGAGTGGCCTGGGACCAAGGACGGCTGTACCGGGCCACGGTCCAGCAGGGTTCACCGGAGGCGTGGCCCAGGGACCGACAGTTGGTGGTACCCTATCCGTTCCGGACGGAGTTGTTGCGGATCGCACATGAGATTCCGATGGCCGGACACCTAGGGATCGCTAAGACCAAGGCCAGGTTAAACCAGCATTTCTACTGGCCAAAAATGGGGGCCGATGTGGCTGCCTACTGCCGTTCGTGTGAAACCTGTCAGAGAGTGGGGAAGGCGGGGCCACGCCCCAAAGCCCCACTAGTATCTCTGCCAATCATCGATGAGCCTTTCAGGAGGGTGGCTGTGGATCTGGTCGGCCCGCTGGCCATCCCCAGCAGCTCCGGGAAACGCTTCATACTGACGGTAGTGGACTATGCCACCCGGTACCCAGAAGCAGTGGCCTTGTCGTCCATTCGGGCTGACAAGGTGGCCACCGCATTGCTGGAGATTTTCTCCCGAGTGGGTTTTCCCCAGGAAATGCTCACTGACCGGGGGACCCAATTCATGTCCCAGCTGATGGAGGCCCTCTGTAAGCAAGTCCAGGTGCGACATCTGGTGGCCAGCCCGTACCATCCACAGACTAATGGCCTGTGCGAGCGGTTCAATGGCACCTTAAAGCAGATGCTTAAGATGTTGGTCGACTCCCATGGGCGTGACTGGGAGCGGTATCTCCCACACCTGTTATTTGCTTACCGGGAGGTTCCACAGGCCTCAACAGGATTCTCACCGTTTGAGCTCCTGTACGGGCGACGTGTGCGGGGCCCCCTGGCTCTGGTGAAAGAGGCTTGGGAAGGGGATTTGGCCACCCCTGGAGTGTCGGTTATCGAGTATGTCATGCGCTTCCGGGACAAAATGCAGGCCTTGACGCAACTGGTACACGACAATATGGCTCAAGCCCAGGCCGATCAGAAGCGTTGGTACGACCAGAACGCTTGTGAGAGGACCTACCAAGTGGGTCAAGAGGTGTGGGTACTGGTCCCCGTACCACAGGACAAGCTTCAGGCAGCCTGGGAAGGCCCATACCTCGTGTACCAGCAGCTCAACCCTGTGACGTACCTGGTCACCCTGGACCCTGCCCGTGGAAGGCGGAAGCCCTTCCATGTGAACATGATGAAGGCACATCATGAGCGGGAGGCATGTGCGCTCCCCGTGTGCAACCTGCCCGAGGAGGGAGAAGCGGAAACCCTCTTGGATATGCTAGCCCAGGTTAGGGCAGGCGGATCCATTGAGGATGTGGAGGTTGGCCACCAGCTCTTGGAGGACCAACGGTCCCAGCTGTGGGCCACCCTACACCCCTTCCGGGGGTTGTTTACCAACCAGCCCGGAAGGACTGACTTGGCTGTCCATCACGTGGACACTGGGGATCATCCCCCGATCCGGCGTTCAGCATATCGGGTCTCCCTGGAGGTGCAGCAACACATGCGCCAGGAGATTGACGAGATGCTGAACCTGGGGGTGATCCAGGCATCCAACAGCGCTTGGGCCTCGCCTGTAGTCCTCGTCCCTAAGAAGGACCGAACCACTCGGTTCTGCGTGGACTACAGGGGGCTCAATGCTGTCACTGTCGCCGATGCGTACCCAATGCCACGCATCGATGACCTGCTCGATCAGTTGGCCGGGGCTCAGTACCTGACCATCATGGATCTGAGCCGGGGATATTGGCAGATCCCCCTGACTCGCAAGGCCAGGGAACGCTCTGCCTTTATTACCCCATTTGGACTGTACGAGTCCACGGTGATGCCATTCGGGATGAGGAATGCCCCTGCCACTTTCCAGCGGATGGTCAACACCCTGCTCAAGGGACTTGAAGGGTACGCGGCCGCGTACCTGGATGACATTGCCGTCTTCAGTCCCACCTGGGAGGACCACCTAGAGCATCTAGCACAGGTGCTCAGGCGGATCCACCGGGCAGGTTTGACCATCAAGCCGGGAAAGTGTCAGCTGGCCATGAGCGAGGTCCAGTACCTCGGTCACCGGGTAGGTGGGGGAACGCTGAAGCCCGAGCCTGAGAAAGTGGAGGCCATCGCATCCTGGCACACCCCCAGGACCAAGAAGCAGGTGATGTCCTTCTTGGGGACCGCTGGGTACTATAGGAGGTTTGTTCCACGCTATAGTAGCCTGGCCAAGCCCTTGACGGACCTCACCAAGAAGAAGCTGCCCTCTGCAGTCGATTGGACAATGGACTGCGAGACAGCCTTCCGGGCCCTAAAGGACGCCCTGTCCAGCCCGCCCGTGCTACAGGCAGCCGACTTCACGCGGCCGTTTGTAGTACAGACCGACGCCAGTGACTTCGGCCTCGGTGCGGTGCTCAGCCAGGTGGACTCTGCGAGCCAAGAGCACCCAGTCTTGTACCTGAGCAGGAAGCTGTTACCAAGGGAAGTTGCCTATTCCACGATGGAGAAGGAGTGCCTGGCCATAGTGTGGGCCCTGCAGCGTCTGCAACCCTATCTATACGGGCGCCACTTCATCGTGGAGACGGACCACAATCCCCTCAGCTGGTTGCACACCGTCTCTGGGACGAATGGGCGATTGTTGCGATGGAGCCTTGCGCTCCAGCAATACAACTTCACCATTCGCCACAAAAGGGGCCGTGACCACGGTAACGCAGACGGGCTGTCCCGACAAGGAGAGGTCGCGGACGGGCGCACGGGGGAACACCGGAGTGTGCTGCCCCCTAGCGCCCTCAAAAGGGGGGAGGTGTGAGGTAAATCCGGAGATATGACGATAAATCATGACATTCAAGTCATGTCAGGAAGCCCTCTCCTGGTGTCACCCCCCCCCTTCCCTTCACACAACTGGTTTAGCAACATGTCCTGTGATATGGAAATGAGGTGGCTTAGGGACAATGGACACAGGATGACTCCCTGCCGTCACCCTGTAGTGGGGGCTGCTAGCTAGTTAGCAAGGCTATGGAAATAGCCAGACAGAACGACTCCAGTAAAAAATGGTTCATATCTCGCAAGCCATATTTCCGATAAATATGGCAACCATAAAAATGGTGTCTCCGCATGTGGACGATGCCGGCACACCCTTTTTATGGGAGCAGGACATTGGGAAATGCCCCAGGCGTGATATCAGCCAATGGGGAACTGGCAGACAGGTCATGAGTCCCCTCGTTCTGTAGCTAAATTCATAACTGTCACAATGAGAGCATTGGCGTCCGCCTACGACGCTCCCAGGCAAAGTTATGGCCAATATCCCCTTGGCTGGATAATTCTGATCCATGCAGGGGGAGTGGCAGTGCTTCCCTGTGAGGTCACTAAGGTAGGAGGGGACCTGGATCTGCCCAGGTTGATAACCCTACTTCGGCCATTTTCCAGCGTTCTTCTGCTCGGGGGCCTGGTTGGGACAGACCTGTGAGAGAGTTCCTGGAAACCTGGTCTACAGCGCCCCCCTGTGGCCAGACGCACAAGGTAACTGATTGAATTGCATACCTGTTGTAAACCATGCTTTATCTGTAACTGTACTCTGACATATGTATATTCTGTAGATTCCCTATTGTATATATTGTAGTTTCTAGTGTGCTTTAGGCGATTAAATTATATAATTAATCTTGGGCTGTTCTGTTATCTCGATCTTGAATCCCACGTCTGTGTGTTCGGCTAATAGTTACCGTGAAGCGGTTGGTGGCAGCGAGTTGTGCCAAGGATTATTGTGGGGAGGCCAGTGAGATTCGGGAAGATATTATATATTCCGCCCGCGGAGGTCGGGGGAATATATACCTTACTCTCACCGGGGACCCTTCAATAATCGGCATAAGTAGTATAGCGGCCTCCTTGCTTATCGTCGGGCAATTCCATAATTGGCCTGACTATAAGAGGGGCGCTAGAGAGCGCGTCACGTGCTCTGTCTGTCGGTCGGGAGGCATAAAGGAGGGGTGACCCCCACTTGTTACCCCCCGATTGTGACGTACTGGTAGCCAGCGCGGGGGATTTCTGAGTGACCCCCCCGGTGGTTTGTGACAACATCATTAAAATAACAAATCTTCTTTCCTTATTTGGCGATAATGGATTAATATCAAAAATAATGATGAATAATAATTAATTTGCATTATTCATGTTGTAAGTTCAATAATATAGTAATGTGAATTCATGTTATGATAGGCCGTGACTGATCAATCATATAAAAATATATAACTATACTTCGCTAGACCTAAAAAGAAATGCAAAAAAACAAATCCGGTCACCATATGATGTCCTCTGAGTTGATGTCTTCTTATCTCCGATGTAATCTGGCATAAACACAGTCTCTTAGAAATAAAACATTTGATAAAAATGAATGGTTACCAATTTAAACAGTCCCGTATTGTGTCTATCATTGTTAGATCAAGTCCATAAACTTTATTCTTTATTACAAAGTCCATAGCCAATGTTGATAAACCACAGTTCATGAGTGTAGAAGAATAGCAGAAGTCTTTGATGTCTGTGCAGTGTAATTTACATTAGTCACATTTATCCTCCATGCTGCCTGTTGTCAAATCCTGGAACAGATGTTAAGACGTTCTTGGTCAGCACGACAGGGGTTAACTTTAACACGTCATTGCTCTTTTTAGTAACTGTAGTGAGGTCTTAATGCACAGACCATGTGTCATTGTCCATCCTGGAACCATAGGATCACTGTGTTTCTGAGGTGCAAACGCGGTAAGTGTATTTTGTATGTTTCACAGTCTCATTTGAGACGTTACCTTTTGGACCTTTTTGCAGAATCCCTTTTAACTTTAGGAAAATTATAAAGTCTTTTTTTATCTTCTGTAATCTTGATTGAAGACTTCATTCCCTAATCTAAATATCAAATATGGCACTAACTATCACTAATAAATGTCACAGCGTATCATAACTCTAAAACTATAATACCATGTCATTATTATTATCGTAGAAGTATTAATATAATTGATACTTAGAATGATGTAATAATACTGCATAATGGTATAGACAATAGTATTCTCATGTAATGACCTTTTTTGTCATTGGTGCATTACCCTTCCAAACTCATAGGTGGCAATGTGTTGAATGTAACCAAAATATAATATAAAATATGAAATAATATAATGTGTACCTATAACATGTATCATATTATAAATATGAAAGGCAACAATGTGGCTTATTTAGTTAGATCATTTGTAAAATTATAAACCAAAGCAAATAACCTTTTAGGAAAGACTGGATGATTCCATCAAAACACAATAATACCCATTATAAATTATTATTGATTAAAAATATAATATTAACCCTTTCACGACCGGCCGATTTTTCGCTTTCCGTTTTTTTTTTTCGCCATTCTTTTTCTGAAAGACGTAACTTTTTTATTTTTCAGTCAATATGGTCATGTGAGGGCTCATTTTTTGCGGAACGAGCTGTACTTTTAAATGAAACCATCAGTTTTACCATATTGTGTACTAGAAAATGGCAAAAAAATTCCAAATGCTGAAAAATTGCAAAAAAAGTGCGATAGCACTATGGTTTTTGAGATATTTTATTCACTGTGTTCACTATATGGTAAAACTGATGTGTGGGTGTGATGCCTCAGGTCAGTGCGAGTTCGTAGACACCAAACATGTATAGGTTTACTTTTATATAAGGGGTTAAAAAAAAAATCGGAAGTTTGTCCGAAAAAAGTGGCGCACGTTTTACGCCATATTCCGTGACCCGTAGCGTTCTCATTTTTCGGGATCTTAGGCTCAATGACGGCTTATTTTTTGCGTCTCGAGCTGACGTTTTTAACGGTACCATTTTTGCGCAGATGCTACGTTTTGATCGCCTCTTATTGCATTTTGCGCAAAAGTTGTGGCGACAAAAAAACGTCGTTTTGGCGTTTGGAATTTTTTTGCCGCTACGCCGTTTACTGATCAGATTAATTGATTTTATATTTTGATAGATCGGGCGTTTCTGAACGCGGCGATACCAAATGTGTGTATATTTTTTATATTTTTAACCCTTTAATTTTCAATGGGGCGAATGGGGGGTGATTTGAACTTTTAGGTTTTTTTGTTTTTTTTTAATTTTTTAAAACTTATTTTTTTACTTTTTTTTTTTATTTTACTAGTCCCCCTAGGGGGCTATTGCGATCAGCATTCCGATCGCTCTGCAGTATCTGCTGATCACAGCTGGAAGGCTGTAAACAGCAGATACGCTGTCTTTCTCTTTTGCTGTGCCCCGGGCACAGCGAAAGTGAAACCAATTCATGTGTAGTACAGGAGTCATCACATGACCCTGTACTACCATGACAACTATCGGGAGTCACGTGATCGCGTCACGTGACTTCCGGTTTCGGCGGTAAGTAAAACTTTACCGCGATTGCGCTTATAATGGCGCTGTCATGTATTGACAGCGCCATTATAAGGGGTTAATCGGCACGAGCAGATAACGATTCTGCTCGTGCCTAGCAGGCACACATCTCAGCTGTGAAAATCAGCTGAGATGTGTGCCGATCGCGGCATGCTGCCGCCGGAGGACCGCGGGCAGTAAGATTATGTCATTTAGGACGTAATTTTACGGCCCGCGGTCGTTAAGGGGTTAATATTATTTGTAAATATAGGAAGGTAAACCTAGATGTACCTCGATCTTCCATCTTTATTACTCTAATTTAATTTATTTGATTTGTCTATTATTTATTAAATAACCTACTATAAGAAAATGTGTAACTATAAGTAATATTTCATCCTTATTGTGTTAACATACTAATATAAAAATAATGTATTACTAGGAAGTAGACAATTGTATATATTGATGAAGGAAGTATTCTTTTCTTCCAAAAAGTGGAACTTTTCCCTTTTAATAGGATTCATATTTAATAAAGTAATATTCTTATATTAGATATTACTTAACTAAATATTGAAGTGTTTTCTCGATTGAGATATTTAAAATTTGAAGAAAAAATAAAAATTGTAGAATTAAAATTTTGATTAAAAATGTGAATATTAAATAATAATAATTAATATAAAAAATAGGAATAAAAGGAAAAATGAAAATCGGAATAAAAATAAAAATTGAAATAAAAATAAGGCCTTCTATGTATATAACACCTATGTCTTTAATAATACATAACCTTAATGTTACCAGTATCTTATAGGATTTCCATACCTATCATATCAGTAACCTATAAAAATAATTAAGTCATGTAACCTTGCAAATAATACTCTTCTCTTAGTATATAAATGCATTATGATATACTTCAAATATATGGAACCATGGAATTAATGGTGCTCTATAAATAAATAATAATAATAATAATAATATATATTTTTTTTTCCAATTCTTCCTTTGTACTTGAAATATTAATTATTAAAGTATCCTGTAAACACATATATTTATCAAATATAAATGTGTGATTAAAACCCAACCTTTCCCTTTCAACATCATGAAATGTGATGTTATAAAAATTAATATGTCAAGATTAAATTAAATTAAAATTTATGTTGTATATCTTCAAGACCATATTATAAATATCACTTCCATATTTGAAAAGAAAAATGATTACCAATCTATGTATCAGTAAAAGAAGTGACTAACACAAAAGATCCTAACATCTCTATATTAAAGAAATATGTCAAAGAATAAGATATATTCGATATAAATTCCTTCATTATTTATACTTATGTACTATAACTTATTTATTCTATTAGTATACATACATATATTATAACCTCGAAGTTAAAACAAAAATTCCCTTTTTTTTTTTCCTGGATCCAAGTACTTGACATCGGCAGCTGCTCAGACAATCAATCATTCATAGACACATCTATGCACACAAGACTGCCATGGTTCTTTAACATATATCCACATAGAAACTGACAGACACATATCCCTTTTTTTTTTTTTCAATTATTCTATGCGCATTTCAAAAATTATGTTACTAATTTGAAGTACTTCTTGAAAAATACAAATTCCAATGTATTACATACTGTACATTTGACCATAGAACAAACATTTATTATTAGCTTAGTAATTCAAAAGTCACATGCTCTGGTTACGTGCAAAGAACACCATTCCAAAACAGCAAGCAGTTTTACTACACTCCAAAGCTCAGATTACATTTCTAATAACTCTAAAGAAGATATATATTCATAAAAGAAACGTGAAAGTAATAGTTCTCTGGCAATTGGTACCTGAGAAAATAATAATTATTATTACTCATGCTTTCGCGATTAACCTTACACAATAAGATATATGTTACCTGATTGAGGACAAGAACAAATGTATAAATAAAAAGTTAATACTTCATCAATCTGCTTTACTGATAAATTCTGAGGGAAATAAAAGAATAAAATTATTATCATATTTATGATAAAAATGAAACACTTAGAATCTGTTACTTTCTCTTATTATTTCATTTTAAATATTATTATTCATATACAGAGATCAAATTATTAATTTATAACATTAAACTAACATTTTACTAAATGAAAATATGACCTTGATTTACTATCACTACTTTTAATATATATATATATATATATATATATATATATATATATATATATATATGCATAGATTCACTGTATATGAATAATCATATTTATCAAACAATAAAATTAATTTACCCAGAAATCCACTTTATTTAGCTGAAGACCAAACCTACATTTTTCTTCAAAGATTCGTTGTAACTCAAGTTTTGTTCTTAAATGAGAAAGAATGTCTCCCAGCTGTCGCTGGCTATCAAATTCTAACCCAGGGAAAGAATCTGCACAAGACACCTGTTTCTGTCTTTCAAAGCTTTTACTCATCATTTGTCTGGGACCATCAATATCTGATCCTGTGACCAATCCCTTCACTGGAGACAAGGGAAACAAAGGTTTTTCCTGTGGAAAAAGATTTTTAGATGATAATAATTGGGATGGATTATATGGTTTATAACACGTATGCATTTTCCTGCGAATTTCATATATCCTGTCACAGAAATATCTGGATCTGGGAGACACTGTTGGTTTTTCACAGAAACTCTCCCTTTTTCGTGTTGGTTTTTCAGAATTAATTAATTTCTGTTTTGATTGACTTTTTCTAACAAAATCGATAAATGTCGTACATTCGAATAGGGACTTTTTATTTAATGCCACCGCACAAGCTGCATTATCAAGGAAATTAAATTTCTTGATGAATAAATGTATCATTCCATCCAATCTGACATTTGGAATGACCGCCCTATACAAACATTCAAAAACGGACATAAATGAGAACGTACTCTCATTCTGTTCAATTTTTAATTCCTTTAACATCTCATAATTTGGATCAGATTCATTCCTTGCACAGAAGATGAGATTTTTCAGCCTTATGATATCGTTATCATTTGAACAATCAAATGTCTCATTGTCAGAAGACTTTTTTAATGCCAATTGTCTAAAGAAATGCTGAGGTATCCACATACGGAATAACTGATTCGTCTCACTATTGGTTAAATTTAACTTCTCAACGGAACTTTCAAATATCTCTGAATTTCTGCAAACATGTATTTTAGGATTATATGTGGGAATTAATTTGCATATGTCCAATAGACTCTTTCTAAGTTTAATTCCTAACTTAGTCTGCTCTATTTTTTTAAACTGATCGTCGCCATTTTCTCTCTGCACGTGTCCTTCTCTGACAACTTTCTGCACGTGTCCCACTCTGGCTCCTCCCCCTTCTGGCTTCACTACGTCATTTCCTGCTTCTTTCTCAGTATGCTGAAAGTCACCTTGATTAGGTAGCACGTGTCTGTCGCCATTGTCAAAATTCTGATTTGAATTACAGTCTAAATCTGACTTTTCATTTGCAACATTACAGTCAGAATTCACAATATCACTGACTGACATTCCAGGTTCTAAGCAGTCTTTGGATTTCTCTGTCACTGACTCTCCTGACAATTCAGGTTGTCTATTTCCACCATTTTTACATTTTTCTACGATTAACTTGTGAAAATCATAGACTAAATGACAGACATTTCTGATTTTCTGTTTCTCTCTATTAAAAGACCTTGCACATTCTATACGTGAATTCTCAAGTTCACACTCCCCATAAAAGCGTAACCAAATCTCTTCCACATTAGAAATATCTGAATAAGTGAACTGAATTTTACTTTGCTTAACATATGAAGAGATAAAATCCATTTTCTTACCTGAAATGATCAGATGATCTGATGGATGATCCTCTAAAGGCCCTGTCACACACACAGATAAATCTTTGGCAGATCTGTGGTTGCAGTGAAATCATAGACATATTGTTCCATTTGTACACAGCCACAAACCTGGCACTGATTATCCACAATTTCACTGCAACCACAGATCTGCCACAGATTTATCTCTGTGTGTGACAGGGCCTTAAGACTTGATTCACCTTGCCCAGCACGTCCAATACTTCTTATGGACTGACTTTATCTTTCTTGCTCAAAAAAATACGTCAAAAGTTAACTTCTGTGGCTTTCTAAAGTCTTTAAAGTTCATTTAAAAAAACATTCATGCAACTTGACTTATACGTATTTCCTAGGTTCTGCGTGATTTTTATAAATTGTCGATTCCCTCTCACTTTGCAGGAGGCATATGTCTCTGATGTCTCAGTCCCCCCTTATGCAAAGTGAAGGAAGAAGCACAAAAATGAAAAAAAAACACGAATGACTGAGCTCGCCAAATGTTAAAAAATATACTCTTAAATATATTTTTCTTCAAATACGTAAAAGCGCATGAAAGAAAGGACTTCAAAAATGTAAAAAATAAATGTATTTTATCTATTTAAAAATGGTTGCCAGGGTTCAGTTACAGAAAGGAAAAATAATATACTTCATTAGCTTACGAAAAAGAGTTCATTTAGTCCATATTGATCAATAGAAAATCTTCATCCATCTCTCCTTGGATTCTGAATGGCAAAGCAGGGGGTGATATCCCCCTAGGCTGGACAGCATGTGTTCATCTTGCAGCCTCGGAGCCTTCTGGGCAGCTGACCACGTGCAGGAGCGACCAGTAGCCCCCTCCATCGTGTGTTATATGACAACTGTCCAGTCCATATAGGGTGTTTTAGTTGAACATAGTTCCATATGACATAATCTTCTAGAAGCTTCCAGAAGATTTATATATATCCTTCCATGTCAGTACTCAAGTATATTCAATATGGATATTTTAATATTTATTCCTTATAAAAACTTTATTAATAAACTATGCCCTCCAACATAAACAGAACTGTGAACTTATATGTCCTACTATAAAATATTTGATAACTAGATGTATTAATTTTAATGTTTTTACAGGTGGTCTCTGTAGGATGAGTGGTGCAGCATGGTGGTCTCTGTAGGATGAGTGGGGCAGCATGGTGGTCTCTGTATGATGAGTGGGGCAACATGGTGGTCTCATTATGGAAAAGGGGCAGGTAGCATTTGGAGCGCATTAAGAAGGGGCAGCATGGGAGGCTCAGTATAAAGAAAGCAGTGTGTGGGCTCCATATGGAGAGGGACATTGTGAGGAGGGGGCAGCATGATGTGAGGACAGTGTGCAGATCATATTTCATAATTGAGGAAGGTGTGGTGGGTATAGTTTATAAGGGAGGGCAGTGTGGTGTTTTAGTTTATTAGGGGACAGTGTGGCGGTCATAGTATATAAGTGGGGACTGTGTGGTGGGAATATTTTATAGGAGAGGATAGCATGGAGGCCATGTACGTTCAGAGGGATTCTGTGGAGTAATATTCTTTTGCAGGGAGCGCAGTGAGGAGCAGTTATTTTTTCACAGGATAACGCTTATTTATAGCACAGTGTTTGTGGTTATTGTTATTCGGGAACATTAAAATGACACTATTATTTTTCAGGGCACCATGGTGAGATGTGCTGCAGAAGACTGGAGAAGAGGGAAGTCTGCAGAGACGAGCTGTAGATGTGAAGTCATCATGGAGTCGGGGACATGAGAACAGCGATCGGTGAGTGAATTGTCACAGACCTTACACTACACTAACATTTACACAGGTTTAGGGGAAAAAATGCCCGGAGTGCTTCTTCTAAGGGAACCTGTCAGCAGATTTGGGACCTATAAGCTGCAGCCACCACCCGTGGGCTCTTATATACAGAATTCTAACATGCTGTATATAAGAGCCCAGGACGCTGTGTAGAATGTAAAAATCACTTTATAATATTCACCTAAAGGGTCGTGCTGTGCAGACTGCTCGGATGGGTGTCTCCATTCTCCGGCGCCTCCTCTTTCGGCCATCTTTGTCCTCCTTCTTCTGAAGCCTGGGTGCATGACGCGTCATACGTCATCCACACAGGCCGGCATTGAGGTCCTGCGCAGTACAATACTTTGATCTGGCCTACTCAGGGCAGATCAAAGTGGACCACAATGCCGGCTGACAGGTTCCCTTTAATATTAGCAGAAAAATCTACATTTATTTAATATGCAAATGAGGGCACTTTGGTGCACCATTGGTGTGGTCTTTGCTTCAGTGCACAGTTGGTGTGGTCTTTGCTTCAGTGCACAGTTGGTGTGGTCTTTGCTTCGGTGCACAGTTGGTGTGGTCTTTGCTTCGGTGCACAGTTGGTTTGGTCTTTGCTTCGGTGCACAGTTGGTGTGGTCTTTGCTTCGGTGCACAGTTGGTGTGGTCTTTGCTTCGGTGCACAGTTGGTGTGGTCTTTGCTTCGGTGCACAGTTGGTGTGGTCTTTGCTTCGGTGCACAGTTGGTGTGGTCTTTGCTTCGGTGCAGTTGGTGTGGTCTTTGTGTCGGTGCACCATTGGGGTGGTCTTTGCTTTGGTGCACTGATAGCATGGTCTTTGCTTCAATGCACCATTGGTGTGGTCTTTGTGTGAGTGCACGGTTGGTGTGGTCTGAGTTTTGGTGCACGGTTGGTGTGGTCTGAGCTTTGGTGCACGGTTGGTGTGGTCTGAGCTTTGGTGTACCATTGGTATGGTTTGTTTTATGCCCAATAATTCTGAGCAGATTGGTGGGAAATCTGGTCCGGAGACCCCCAACCACAGCTGAAAAGCTCTTTTAGAAGAGAGCACACAGCACAGAGCGGATGCTGTAGAAAGTCAGAGTCCCGTCTCCTGGGCTGTGCACTTCTAAGGGGTCTTTTGAGCTATTTACGGGGGTCTACAGACCCACACCAATGTGCTCAGAATTAATGGACCTAAAACATAGAAGATATCTCCCAAAAATTAAGGTATTTTTTAAATGTTTAATAGTTCTACTGCCTGCACCATCAGTACTGTGGTTCCTGTGTAGTCCGCAGTCTGATGATGGCCGGTAACAACTCCTGGTATCTTCTTACCATTGTTACAGACATACTAGGAGCTGCAGTTTGATGCCAGACGATTTTATGTTGGGCTGGCTTTAGTTATGGTGATGTAGTAGTGATTTGAGCTTGGTTCTGGTGATGCAGTCTCGTACCAATGGTGGTTCTGGTGTTGTAGCAGTGTGCAGATGGTGGTTTTGGTGGTGTAGCAGTGTGCAGATGGTGGTTTTGGTGATGTAGCAGTGTGCAGATGGTGGTTCTGGTGATGTAGCAGTGTGCAGATGGTGGTTCTGGTGATGTAGTAGTGTGCAGATGGTAGTTCTGGTGATGTAGTAGTGATTTGAGGTTGGTTCTGGAGATGTTGTCATGTACAGCTGGTGGTTCTGGTAATGTTATCGTAATTTGAGGTTGGTTCTGGTGATGTATTCGTGTAGATGTAGCAATATTTAATTTATTAGATTTGATAGTAGATCATTATAGGGGCATTGTGCCAGTCTAAGTAAATATCTGTCTTAATGAGGCCATACGTCTGCCAAACATGTATTTGACTAAAGCCCTCATATTCTATAGACAGCTGTCCCATCATTTGGCTGGTAATTATCTTTCCTGATTCCCCCATACACTATAGACAGGTGTCCTATCACTCGGCTGGCAGCTATCTCCCTGACTCTCCCATACACTATAGACAGGTGTCCCATCACTCAGCTGGCAGCTATCTCCCTGACTCTCCCATACGCTATAGACAGATGTCCCATCACTCAGCTGGCAGCTATCTCCCTGACTCTCCCATACGCTATAGACAGGTGTCCCATCACTCAGCTGGCAGCTATCTCCCTGACTCTCCCATACACTATAGACAGGTGTCCCATCATTCGTCTGACAGCTGTCTCCCAGAGCGCTTGCTTTGTTGAGTGCTCGTGTTCTCTATGAGACAGACGCTACTACACATCTCTGGCAGTGGCTCGTCTCTTAGAGAAAAAAGCATCCACCTGCTGGGTCATCATTTCTCTGACAATCAGACTATCGGTCGAGCCTATCTATCTCCGGGTTCTGCCAACTGTAATCTGTGTACAAGCACTGGGCATGTGAACGGTTAGGGTGTGTGCACACCACGGCTTTTACACATGTGTGAATCTTTTGAGTTTTTCAGGCGGACGACAGGTTAGGACACTTTGGCATCTTTTTTAAATTGAAATTGTATTAAGTGCTAGTCAGCAACTTCTTGGTGGCAGCCGCCCAAAAAATGGTTGTTACCTGTTTTAACCACTTAGTGTCTTTGAAAACCTGAAGCTGTTAAAAGAATCTAAATAAAACTGAAGGTGTGTGCAGCAAGTGCTGATCTTCATTCTTATAGTGTTTAACAGTTTTTCAAGTGTGTTACAGAGTAGATCGGCCTTACACAGATGTCGTGTGCACAAAATAATTGTTTTAAGTTGTCAGTAAGGGGCGCGACCACTTAAAGTGCCTAGGGCAGCACGAAGGCCAAATACAGCCCTGGCGGGTGGGTTCTCATGACAGACAAGGGTCAGCTATTGACCCCATCACTGTCATGACATACTTCTTGTGAACACCGGCTGAGCACCAGCACTCACAGAAGATCAACATTTCTGCTGTACAGAGTGATGTTGATGCTGATGCTCCGTTCTGTATAGCAGAAGTGATCAGAGTATGTAAGCTTGAGGTGCCCTAAGGGGATTAATAAAAACAATAAAAAGTAAACAAAAAAGTTTTTAAAAGTATGTAAAAAAAATTTAAAAAACACAAAACTTCAAATTTTCCCCTTTTCCCACAATAACAATGAAAAAAATAAATATATACAGTATACAGTTAGGTCCAGAAATATTTGGACAGTGACACAAGTTTTGTTATTTTAGCTGTTTACAAAAACATGTTCAGAAATACAATTATATATATAATATGGGCTGAAAGTGCACACTCCCAGCTGCAATATGAGAGTTATCACATCCAAATCGGAGAAAGGGTTTAGGAATCATAGCTCTGTAATGCATAGCCTCCTCTTTTTCAAGGGACCAAAAGTAATTGGACAAGGGACTCTAAGGGCTGCAATTAACTCTGAAGGCGTCTCCCTCGTTAACCTGTAATTAATGAAGTAGTTAAAAGGTCTGGGGTTGATTACAGGTGTGTGGTTTTGCATTTGGAAGCTGTTGCTGTAACCAGACAACATGCGATCTAAGGAACTCTCAATTGAGGTGAAGCAGAACATCCTGAGGCTGAAAAAAAAGAAAAAATCCATCAGAGAGATAGCAGACATGCTTGGAGTAGCAAAATCAACAGTCGGGTACATTCTGAGAAAAAAGGAATTGACTGGTGAGCTTGGGAACTCAAAAAGGCCAGGGCGTCCACGGATGACAACAGTGGTGGATGATCGCCGCATACTTTCTTTGGTGAAGAAGAACCCGTTCACAACATCAACTGAAGTCCAGAACACTCTCAGTGAAGTAGGTGTATCTGTCTCTAAGTCAACAGTAAAGAGAAGACTCCATGAAAGTAAATACAAAGGATTCACATCTAGATGCAAACCATTCATCAATTCCAAAAATAGACAGGCCAGAGTTAAATTTGCTGAAAAACACCTCATGAAGCCAGCTCAGTTCTGGAAAAGTATTCTAAGGACAGATGAGACAAAGATCAACCTGTACCAGAATGATGGGAAGAAAAAAGTTTGGAGAAGAAAGGGAACGGCACATGATCCAAGGCACACCACATCCTCTGTAAAACATGGTGGACGCAACGTGATGGCATGGGCATGCATGGCTTTCAATGGCACTGGGTCACTTGTGTTTATTGATGACATAACAGCAGACAAGAGTAGCCGGATGAATTCTGAAGTGTACCGGGATATACTTTCAGCCCAGATTCAGCCAAATGCTGCAAAGTTGATCGGACAGCGCTTCATAGTACAGATGGACAATGACCCCAAGCATACAGCCAAAGCTACCCAGGAGTTCATGAGTGCAAAAAAGTGGAACCTTCTGCAATGGCCAAGTCAATCACCAGATCTTAACCCAATTGAGCATGCATTTCACTTGCTCAAATCCAGACTTAAGACGGAAAGACCCACAAACAAGCAAGACCTGAAGGCTGCGGCTGTAAAGGCCTGGCAAAGCATTAAGAAGGAGGAAACCCAGCGTTTGGTGATGTCCATGGGTTCCAGACTTAAGGCAGTGATTGCCTCCAAAGGATTCGCAACAAAATATTGAAAATAAAAATATTTTGATTGGGTTTAGTTTATTTGTCCAATTACTTTTGACTTCCTAAAATGTGGAGTGTTTGTAAAGAAATGTGTACAGTTCCTACAATTTCTATCAGATATTTTTGTTCAAACCTTCAAATTAAACGTTACAATCTGCACTTGAATTCTGTTGTCGAGATTTCATTTCAAATCCAATGTGGTGGCATGCAGAGCCCAACTCGCGAAAATTGTGTCACTGTCCAAATATTTCTGGACCTAACTGTATATACACATATTTACTATTGTCGAGTTCAGAAATGCCCAATATATCAAAATATAAAATCAATTAATCTAATTAGTACATGGCAGAACGAGAAAAAAAAACAAACTCCAGAATTACGTTTTTTTAGTCGCCACAACATTGCAATTAAATGTAAAAGCAGTCGATCACAAACATCGCATCTACCCAAAAATGGTAAAATTAAAAACGTCAGCTTAAGACGCAAAAAATAATCACTGCGCTCCAGATCCCAAAAAATGTGAACACTAGGGGTCTCAGAAAATGATGAGAAAAACACAATTCTTTTTTTTTTTTTAAATTTCTGATTTTTTTTCTCTACATAGATAAAAGTAAAACTATACATGTTTGGTATCTACGAATTCCTACTGACTTGTAGAATTATAATACCAGGTCAGTATTACCATATAGTGAGCATGGTAAATAGAAAATCCAAAAAACAATCATGGAATTTCATGTTTTTTTGCAATTACACTGCACTTGGAATTTTCTTTCATAAATCCTTGTCTGTGCACCGCTCTGGAATTGCTAACAATTGCTCACAATACAGTGAGCTGACACAACTGTTTTCTACCACACTGCTTTGGGCTTTTTCTTGCTCCCGTAGTGCCACATATTGTGTCAAATATTCAGTACTCATCTTTGAATCTGTGATGTTTCTGGCTCGATCAAATAACACATTGGAATAGTCTCTATTGTGAAATCAACACTCAATGATTTTGCACTGCTCCCGGTAAAGGTTTTCATTAGTACAACACCTCTTAGCTCTAATAAATCCCCCTACTGGGATATTACATATAATATGTTTTTGAGCAGAGACTTGCCTGATACTGATTTCCTAAAAATATTGCAATCTATATTGTTGGAATCAACATCACTAATAAATTGTTTGTCCAAGAATGAGTTCGTGTTGGAATGATATTGAGATATAAAAAACATATTAAATGGATTATAGTTTAAATAATCAATGAAATTAGAAATACAAAAAGGATAACCTGACCACATAATGAGGACATCGTCAATGTAGCGCGCATATGACTAAATGAATTGGATTTATAAGGATTGGGGTCACAATAAATGTAATTCTCCTCCCACCAATTAAGAAAGATATCTGCAAATGATGGGGAGCATTTGGCCCCTATCAAACATCCCAACAACTGTAAATAACATTTAGCCAAAAAGGTGAAAAGTTATTTTTGAGCAAAAATAGGTATTTGCTCAATGTGTGCAGATGATTGATTCCTCAAGTTTTTTGACCAAGCAGAATTAATTGAAGGTGGATTTTCCATATCAGAATCTTTATAATCCATGGTGGCATCTGTGGAATCCGGGTCTGATGAGCTGACAATCATTCTATGCTGCCTATTGGTTCCCTTAGTTTTGAGTATTTGAGAAAGCGTGTGTTTCTTCTTTAACTTTGCCATTTATAAACCTGATTGTTATCATAAGCCATGGTGTGTCTCTTCAATTTCAAGGGTTTCATTGCGGTGATGGAATGCTCCAACTTCCGTAAACCATCGTTCATATGGTTTTGAAGAGAGGCATACAACTCAGTACCTTTTTGATAAGAAAAACTGCTTCTAAGTCCTTAATAATTAAATCAAAGGAATCAATTAGTTGTATAAGTTTCTGAGAACAATCAGATAAAATATTGTCCTATGTATTAGAAATATCATCCCCAAAGTCAGTGGTGGGTCTTATTCTGAGACTTAAGCCTCGTAGAATCATATTCCTCTCCGTATTGGATTTGCTGCACTAATAGTCGCTTCCATGGTACATAAAAAAATAATATATTTGTAAGGTGCAATAGACACTACAGGAGTACGAAAAGGCCCAAACAGTGTAGTAGAGGAAGATATTTCAGCTCACCATAGTACATTGAAGAAAGCAAGTCTATGGTGGTGCAGGGATAAGGCTTTGAGGCAAACTTTATATGTGTGTTCTGAAAATTATGGTAATGTGGCGCCCTGGACAAGCCAGGACGTCACAAGTACTACACCAACACACCCCGGCTAGGCACATCTAGGTCAAACACAAATCCTTGTTGCCTCCCTCCAGGGGCTGATGTCCACACCAGGGGGTGGGCCAGGCGGTTGGCCCCGCCCACCGAGTTCACAGTCCTGGAGGCGGGAAAAGGAGTCAGTTGAGTTTTGCAGTAGAGTTTGAGAAGTGAGGAGTGAGGTGGTAGTAGAGGAGACTGACCGTGTCCGGGTGCGTGGCCCGGGCACATACAGCAAGGTTGGCAGACGGTGGCGACCATCTGCAGGAGAGGCTGATTGGAGTGAGCCGTAAGGACCGGGGACGGGCGGTGGCCCGACGGTACCGGATCGGGGAGCAAAGAGAAGCCAGCACCATTCGGCAGGGCTTACGGACCCCGACCAGGCTAGGAGTCGCCGTAAAACTGGTCAAGATTGAAGGCAACAGCTCAAACCGTACAGGGAAACAGTCACCACCAAGGCTAAAGTTCCCAGGGCCAGAGCCTGCGGGCAAAAGGGGCTCCTTCAGCATCCATCCAAGCTGGGGAGCGGGTTACCGGTGGGAAGCCATTGGAACCGTAAACACAACACAGGTGCAGGGAAAGGCAGTCACCACCAACCTACCGGGAGAGCTACCGCAGCCGTCTGTGGGACCCGTCCATCCAGCCGTTTGTTTTACCGGAGACTTTGCATTCATCATTGGCTGAGTGAGTACCACCGTGCCGTGCGGCACAGCGCTGCCCCCGCGACCCTGCACCTCACCAGGCCCCGTAACCCGCCTGCCATCCCTACCCCTCACCGGGGCCCTGGGACAACCAACCCCCCTACCCACGGAGGGGAGAAAACAACATCCAGGCTGCTCCCTGTCACCGCTCCCGGGATCCCCGTCCAGAGCAGCGGTGGTGTCACAACCTCACCACAACCGTGGGTGGCGTCACGGACAATATCCCTAAACCAAACCACCCCCTTTCACTCACGGGCGAGGAACGCTGCTCGAGTCCCCGGGATCCGGCCCATCGCTCGAGCCACCGAGCAGCAGCAGCAGCCGGACCCGAGCAGTGGGTGAGCGCAGCGTCCCCTCCTCCGCCTGCGACAGTTAAAAGTATCCCACGAGCTGCAAGTAGGTATATCTGTAATTGCGTATTCATCTATTAGTATGTTGTTTTCACTCTTTTTTTCATCAAATCATTCCACTTTTGGGTTTATGATCTGAATTTGCCATAAAATTGTATCTGACTGAAAGTTCATGGCCCCCGTATAACTTAGCAGTGAAATACTTTCAATCTTAGCAAAACAAATCTCACAATACATATTTATACACATACCTATAGCTGGAGATATATATATATATATATATATATATATATATATATATATATATAAATATATATATATATATATATATATCTGTCTAAACACAGTAAAAGTGATGAACGTCTTACCTGAGAGCGTGTGCAAAGAGAAGGATCCTCTATTGCCAAGTTTCATTTTTAATTTTTGAAGATTATAGCTGTGATAATATATTGCATTTTCTGTGGACTATTGACCTCAGGCAGGACTATTAATCTACTATGTCTGCCAACTGTCACATGAAAAACAAAACCTCGGTCTATTGTGTATGTTTATTTCAACAGCCCCGTATATACATGATGATCCACCCCACCGCCCTTATATAGTATGATGGTCCATCCCAACAGCCCCCTATGTAGTATGATGGTCCCCCCAAACAGAACACTACATAGTATGATGGTCCTCCCAAACAGCCCACTATATAGTATGATTGTCCCTCAACAGTCACTTATATAATATGATGGTCCCCCCAACAGTCCCAATATATAGTATGATGGCCTCCCAATAGCCGCCGATGGTTCACCTCACAGCCCCCTATATAGTATGATGGTTCACCTCACAGCCCCCTATATAGTATGATGGTTCACCTCACAGCCCCCTATATAGTATGATGGTTCACCTCACAGCCCCCTATATAGTATGATGGTTCACCTCACAGCCCCCTATATAGTATGATGGTTCACCTCACAGCCCCCTATATAGTATGATGGTTCACCTCACAGCCCCCTATATAGTATGATGCCCCCCACAGCCCCCTATATAGTATGATGGTCCTCCCCAACAGCCATCTATATTGTATGATGAGCCACTCTCATCCTCCTATATAGTATAATGTGGAACACAAGAGAGAAAGGAGTTTTTTAAGGTGCAAATATAAAAAAGGTTTTATTGGTATAGAAAGGTTAAAAGACAAAGTTTACTGATGATTTTTTACAATACATAGATAAATACATAGTCAATATACATAATACATAAATACACAATAACACATGAGGTATAAATAGAGGACAATTTTAAAAGGTACAGTGGGTGGGCTTAAATCAGCGCTGTAAGTGCACCGCCTCCTACCCGTTCACACTCAACCTTCCCTAAAGTCAAAGAAGAACCTTGGCTATAATGTGTATCTCAGCGGGAGAGGAGGAAAACGGTGAGGCATATTACCAGTCAGGGTGTCAGCGCTGGAAGTAACAGGCCGGTAGGAGAGACTCCCGTGGAACCAGACGTACGTTTCGCAGTGTTTACGATGGCTTTATCCACCCATGATTAACCTTCCTATACCAATAAAACCTTTTTTATATTTGCACCTTAAAAAATTCCTTTCTCTCTTGTGTTCCATATTCTAAATGGAGTTGGTTGTGGGCCCTAAGCTGTCACTTGATTGCATGGTTGTACCCACATTATATCAAAATGTGCCATAAGTTATCTGTTTGGTATATAGTATAATGGTCCACTCCACAGCCCCCAAAATAAGAAAATCCTTATACTCAACTAATCCAGGCTCCTTGCTCACCACCGCCTCCGTATCATCTTCTATCTGGTCTCGCAGTGAATGTGCGCGATGCAATGCAGTGACGTCATTGCAACACTGATGTCCTCTACATGGCGCCGGCCTCTGACAAGCCTAGACACAGAGGAAACCCACTGCTTTCTGAGGTAGCTGACGGGTCCATGGCTCTATGCTCAGTCACAACTGTTATCAGTGTCGGTGTCCTGAGAACGCCAGTACTGTTCATAGGGTAGCAGACAATGGGACCCACGGCTGGACTGGCCAATGTGGCATTTGCCAGATGGCGAGTCAAGCTCTTATCCAGCCCCAGTGCACAAAAGCAAAGGCTGAATATGTGGTTCAGAAAATTGTACAAAAAGAAATCACAACAGCAGAGCCTGTACCATTTTTGTTTGTTGAAAAAGGCACTTTAAGAAAAGGTGACATCTCTCCTTCCTCCACCTCCCTCCTCCCGCTAAAAAGACTCGGGAATAAAGTCTGCCAACTTGATTAATTTATAACACCATATTATCACTGCTGTTACATTTATGGGGTAAAGTCTGAGTGTCCGTCCACACGTTGCACTTCGAGAAGTCGTCATCTGTCCACAGTCGCTCCAAGAACCCACTCCACTCCCGACCTCAACTATACATGTATGGCGGATGTCAGGAAGGGCTTCAAGGGAAGGTTCCATAAAAAAAAAAAAAAACATTCAATCACTGAAAAAATGTAAAGTATTAATGTTTTAATGTTTTGTTTACATATTATCATTTATTTTTAATTGAGCAAAATATAAAAGATCATTTTAAAAGTTTGATACAACTAGCTCACATTACAACCGCAGTAAAAGTGGGCGGAGTCTGCTCTCCTGTGTGTGATGTCACCTCCCCCTCCCTTCTGGGTGTTTGTGGCAGATCAAGGAGGGTCCTTGCAGTAGCCCACCTGTAACTCATAATACATTTGTGGGAAGCCATTTAACTTAAGGTCACTCCTCAACCTCCTTTAAAGTGCCAAAACACCACTTATATAATATTTATACACAGAGACAACCGTGGCATAAATTTTGAATAAAAATAATCTTTATTATAATCATATTAAAATTGATACAGCAAGTGAGTCCTCAAGAGGGTTAGCTGGACTGCTAGGGGAATCAGAGCATGTAAATGTATCCAGCCACCACTAGGGGAATCAGAACATGTAAATGTATCCAGCCACCACTAGGGGAATCAGAGCATGTAAATGTATCCAGCCACCACTAGGGGGATCAGAGCATGTAAATGTATCCAGCCACCACTAGGGGAATCAGAGCATGTAAATGTATCCAGCCACCACTAGGGGGATCAGAGCATGTAAATGTATCCAGCCACCACTAGGGGAATCAGAGCATGTAAATGTATCCAGCCGCCACTAAGGGAATCAGAGCATGTAAATGTATCCAGCCACCACTAGGGGAATCAGAGCATGTAAATGTATCCAGCCACCACTAAGGGAATCAGAGCATGTAAATGTATCCAGCCACCACTAGGGGAATCAGAGCATGTAAATGTATCCAGCCACCACTAGGGGAATCAGAGCATGTAAATGTATCCAGACACTACTAGGGGAATCAGAGCATGTAAATGTATCCAGCCACCACTAAGGGAATCAGAGCATGTAAATGTATCCAGCCACCACTAGGGGAATCAGAGCATGTAAATGTATCCAGACACTACTAGGGGAATCAGAGCATGTAAATGTATCCAGCCACCACTAGGGGAATCAGAGCATGTAAATGTATCCAGCCACCACTAAGGGAATCAGAGCATGTAAATGTATCCAGCCACCACTAAGGGAATCAGAGCATGTAAATGTATCCAGCCACCACTAGGGGAATCAGAGCATGTAAATGTATCCAGACACCACTAGGGGAATCAGAGCATGTAAATGTATCCAGCCACCACAAAGGGAATCAGAGCATGTAAATGTATGCAACCACCACAAAGGGAATCAGAGCATGTAAATGTATCCAGCCACCACTAAGAGAATCAGAGCATGTAAATATATCCAGCCACCACTAGGGGGATCAGAGCATGTAAATGTATCCAGCCACCACAAAGGGAATCAGAGCATGTAAATGTATACAGCCACCACTAGGGGAATCAGAGCATGTAAATGTATCCAGCCTTCACTAGGGGAATCAGAGCATGTAAATGTATCCAGCCACCACTAAGGGAATCAGAGCATGTAAATGTATCCAGCCACCACTAGGGGAATCAGAGCATGTAAATGTATCCAGACACTACTAGGGGAATCAGAGCATGTAAATGTATCCAGCCACCACTAGGGGAATCAGAGCATGTAAATGTATCCAGCCACCACTAAGGGAATCAGAGCATGTAAATGTATCCAGCCACCACTAAGGGAATCAGAGCATGTAAATGTATCCAGCCACCACTAAGGGAATCAGAGCATGTAAATGTATCCAGCCACCACTAGGGGAATCAGAGCATGTAAATGTATCCAGACACCACTAGGGGAATCAGAGCATGTAAATGTATCCAGCCACCACAAAGGGAATCAGAGCATGTAAATGTATGCAACCACCACAAAGGGAATCAGAGCATGTAAATGTATCCAGCCACCACTAAGAGAATCAGAGCATGTAAATATATCCAGCCACCACTAGGGGGATCAGAGCATGTAAATGTATCCAGCCACCACAAAGGGAATCAGAGCATGTAAATGTATACAGCCACCACTAGGGGAATCAGAGCATGTAAATGTATCCAGCCTTCACTAGGGGAATCAGAGCATGTAAATGTATCCAGCCACCACTAGGGGAATCAGAGCATGTAAATGTATCCAGCCTTCACTAGGGGAATCAGAGCATGTAAATGTATCCAACCACCACTAAGGGAATCAGAGCATGTAAATGTATCCAGTCACCACTAGGGGGATCAGAGCATGTAAATGTATACAGCCACCACTAGGTGAATCAGAGCATGTAAATGTATCCAGACACCACTAGGTGAATCAGAGCATGTAAATGTATACAGCCACCACTAGGTGAATCAGAGCATGTAAATGTATCCAGACACCACTAGGGGGATCAGAGCATATAAATGTATACAGCCACCACTAGGGGAATCAGAGCATGTAAATGTATCCAGACACCACTAGGGGAATCAGAGCATGTAAATGTATCCAGCCACCACAAAGGGAATCAGAGCATGTAAATGTATGCAACCACCACAAAGGGAATCAGAGCATGTAAATGTATCCAGCCACCACTAAGAGAATCAGAGCATGTAAATATATCCAGCCACCACTAGGGGGATCAGAGCATGTAAATGTATCCAGCCACCACAAAGGGAATCAGAGCATGTAAATGTATACAGCCACCACTAGGGGGATCAGAGCATATAAATGTATACAGCCACCACTAGGGGAATCAGAGCATGTAAATGTATCCAGCCACCACTAGGGGAATCAGAGCATGTAAATGTATGCAACCACCACAAAGGGAATCAGAGCATGTAAATGTATCCAGCCACCACTAAGAGAATCAGAGCATGTAAATATATCCAGCCACCACTAGGGGGATCAGAGCATGTAAATGTATCCAGCCACCACAAAGGGAATCAGAGCATGTAAATGTATCCAACCACCACAAAGGGAATCAGAGCATGTAAATGTATCCAGCCACCACTAGGGGGATCAGAGCATGTAAATGTATACAGCCACCACTAGGGGCATCAGAGCATGTAAATGTATACAGCCACCACTAGGGGGATCAGAGCATGTAAATGTATACAGCCACCACTAGGGGGATCAGAGCATGTAAATGTATCCAGCCTTCACTAGGGGAATCAGAGCATGTAAATGTATCCAGCCACCACTAGGGGAATCAGAGCATGTAAATGTATCCAGCCACCACTAGGGGCATCAGAGCATGTAAATGTATCCAGCCACCACTAGGGGGATCAGAGCATATAAATGTATTTAGATCCACAACTTGTATTTGCGTGAAATCTACTTGCTTCTATTGCTGTAGGGGTCAAGGACTCTTTCATCTGGCTATCCTTTGTAGCCTTAACCCCTTCACGACCGGCCAATTTTTCGCTTTCCGGGTTTTTTTTGTTGCCATTCATCCGAGACACGTAACTTTTTATTTTTCAGTCAATCTGGTCATATGAGGGCTCATTTTTTGCGGAACGAGCTGTAATTAAACCATACGTTTTATCATATAGTGTACTGGAAAACGGCAAAAAAAATCCAAATGCAGAAAAATTGCAAAAAAAAAAAAAGTGCAATAGCCCTACTTTTTTTGAGATATTTTATTCACCGTGTACAGTGTTTATGGTAAAACTGATAAGTTGGTGTGATGCCTGAGGTCGGTGCAAGTTCGTAGACACCAAACATGTATAGGTTTACTTTTATCTAAGGGGTTAAAAAAAATCTGAAGTTTGTCCGAAAAAAGTGGCCCACGTTTTACGCCATATTCCGTGACCCATAGCGTTCTCATTTTTTGGCATCTATGGCTCAGTGATGGCTTATTTTTTGCGTCTCAGGCTGACGTTTTTAATGATACCCTTTTTGCGCAGATGCAACATTTTGATCGCCTGTTATTGCTTGTTGCGTAAAACTTGCAGAGAGCAAAAAACGTAATTTTTGCATTTGGATTTTTTTGCCGCTACGCCGTTTATTGATCAGATTATTTGATTTTATATCTTGATAGATCGGGCACTTATGAAAGCGGCGATAC
Organism: Anomaloglossus baeobatrachus; assembly: GCF_048569485.1. Taxonomy (NCBI): domain Eukaryota; kingdom Metazoa; phylum Chordata; class Amphibia; order Anura; family Aromobatidae; genus Anomaloglossus; species Anomaloglossus baeobatrachus. Next base: position 124,977,541 of record NC_134364.1, read on the forward strand.
CAAACCTATGTATATTTTTTTATTTTTTTTAACCCTTTAATTTTCAATGGGGCGAAAGGGGGGTGATTTAAACTTTTAGGTTTTTCTAATTTTTTTTTAATTTTTTAAAAGTTTTATTTTCCTTTTTTTTATTTTACTAGTCTCCCTAGGGGGCTATATGGATTAGCAATCTGATTGCTCTGCCATATCTGCTGATCCCAGCTACAGAGCTGTGAAGAGCAGATATACTTATATGCTCTCGGCTGGGTGAAACTGAAAGTGAGTCATGTGAGCTACAGGAGTCATCACATGACCCTGTGCTACCATGACAAACACCGAAAGTCATCTGATCACGTCACGTGACTTCTGGTATCGGCCGGTAAGTAAATGTTTACCGCCGATGCCGTTATAATGGCACTGTCACATATTGACAGCGCCAGTTAAGGGGTTAAACGGCACGGGCAGATAACGATTCTGCTCGTGCCTAGCAGGCACACCTCAGTTATAAGAATCAGCTGAGATGTGTGCTGATCGCTGCAAGCTGCTGGCAACAGACCGCGGGCAGTAACAATATGACCGCTAGGACGTAATATTACTGCCCGCAGTTGTTAAGGGGTTAAACAGAGGTGCAGGTCTTTTGTGACCAACCCCTTTGCTGGAAAAAGTTATGTTCCTTACCATCTAACACTGGTGGTAGAATCTTCATGCTTATGCTGACCCCTTTCGAAAGGAGCTAGTCTCTCTGGAAGAAGCTCAGGAGGTGTTTCAGGGGTGAATGGATGGAACAGTGGCTCTTAGGCTGACCCTAAAACTGGGGCCCCTGTGCTGTCCCTTATCTCAAGGGTAGACTTGATGGTAGTCAGTAGTGATGGGTCGGTCGCGAACGATCCGTCACAAAGATCCGGCTCCCTGCTATGACTGACAGGAGCTGGATCCCCAGTGAGAGCCACTAAATTCTCTATACGGCTCTTTTCGCCACTGAAACTCCGCCCACCTGTGGCTAAACCTCGCCCACTCAATAATCTAATTGGTCCCTTGTAAGTGGGCGGAGTTTAGCCACTCGCGGGCGGGGTTTCATCGGCGTTACTATAATCTTAAATATGTGTTCACCTACGATGAACACATATTTAAAAGGGAGCCAAGAAAGATCCGAATGAGCCAACTCTTTTTGATGAGCGGAGCCATGGGAACCGGATCACCAAAAAGAGCCGGACTGCCCATCACTAGTAGTCAGGCTCAAGCCTCTAACGTAGCCCTGTTTCCTGCCCAAGCCCTAATACTACTTCCGCCCACCTAAGGAGCGGCTGGAAACCCAGTAACCAACACCCCACAAATAGTCACAGACAAGGGTAAACGAAAACTCGTGCACACTGCAATCAAACACAAAGGAGGGATAATATGTGTGAACTGGGGAGTAACACAAAAAGGGTAGGAAATAACTACACACCTGGAGGACTCACACACCTCACTGAACCGCAAACTGAAGATCACCATGCAACTGGATAGCAACAGGAACCATGAAGCAAAAGAGCTAAACTCAGCTCTCAGCCCCAGAGTTCAGAAGTTATCAAGGCTGGAGATGGTGATCAGCAGCCTGAGCTCCCAAACGAGTGATCACAGGCCAGCAGAAATTAACTCTCACTGTACTGGAGAGCAATGAAGACAGAACCAGTTGATGCCCATGACAGGCTGTGCAACTGTCGCGGGCGAAGGAGGGGACGCTGCGCTCACCCACTGCTCGGGTCCGGCTGCTGCTGCTGCTGCTCGGTGGTGGCTCGAGCGGTGGGCCGGATCCTGGGGACTCGAGCGGCGTTCCTCGCTCGTGAGTGAAAGGGGGTGGTTTGGGTTTAGGGATATTGTCCGTGACGCCACCCACGGTTGTGGTGAGGTTGTGACACCACCGCTGCTCTGGACGGGGATCCCGGGAGCGGTGACAGAGAGCAGCTGAGATGTTGGTTCTCCCTTCCGTGGGTAGGGGGGTTGGTTGTCCCGGGGCCCGGTGAAGGGGTAGGGATGGATGGCAGGCGGGTTACGGGGCCTGGTGAGGTGCAGGGTCGCGGGGGCAGTGCTGTGCCGCACGGCACGGTGGTACTCACTCAGCCAGTAATTCACACAGAGTCTCTGGTCAAACAAACGGCTGGATGAACGGGTCCCACAGGCGGCTGCGGTTGTTCTCCTCCCGGTAGGTTGATGCCTTTCCCTGCACCTATGTTGTGTTTATGGTTCCAATGGGTTCCCACCGGTAACCCGCTCCCCAGCTTGGATGGGTGCTGAAGGAGCCCCTTTTGCCCGCAGGCTCTGGCCCTGGGAACTGTAGCCTTGGCGGTGACTGTGTTTCCCTTTACGGTGTGAGCTGTTGCCTTCAATCGTGTCTTGACTGCTGGGAAACCCCGGAGGTTCCCTTCGCTAGCGGATTTGACCGGTTTTATGGCGACTCCTAGCCTGGTCGGGGTCCGTAAGCCCTGCCGGATGGTGCTGGCTTCTCTTTGCTCTCCGATCCGGTACCGCCGGGCCACCGCCCGTCCACGGTCCTTAGGGTTCGCTCCAATCAGCCTCTCCTGCAGACGGTCACCACCATCTGCCAACCTTGTTGTACCGTCCGGGCCACACACCCGGACGCGGTCAGTCTCCTCTCCACTACCTCACTCCTCTTCTTCAAAACTCTAACTGAACTCAACTGTTTTCCCGCCTCCAGGACTGTGAACTCCTCGGTGGGCGGGACCAACCGCCTGGCCCACCCCCTGGTGTGGACATCAGCCCCTGGAGGAAGGCAACAAGGATTTTTGTGTCTGACTTCGGTGTGCCTAGCCGGGGTGTGGGGTGTGTTGGTGTAGTTCTGTGACGACCTGGCTTGTCCAGGGCGCCACACAACTAAAGAAACCCAGGCAGTGTGAACATAGTCTGACGCCGCCATGACACCCAGCGAGTGCAACGCAGAACACTGCTCGACAGGAGGCATGACAGTTGCAGCTCTGGTGTCTAGCAGCATTGCAGTGTCTTGCAGTGTTTTCCTTTTTGTGTCTATCTTTCCTCTGTTTGACTCGCTTCCCTTGTGCTATATTATTGCAGTAGTGAGACTAGTGCTCACACTGGCCTTCTCACTAGCCAGGATGAGTTCAGGGCAAGCGAGGGCCTAGGCCCGTGATCGAAGAAGAGGGAAGGGTCACCTGTATAGGCATGTTAGGGAGTGCAGGGATCACGCTTAAGTGAAGGGCAAGAGGTGACGTCTGTTCCTCTCTCCATAGCGCAAAGTCTCACCATTGTATTGTCTTTCTTGTATGTTGCGGCCCTCAGTGAGAGTTCCTTTATACCTTTGGAACCCCTGGTTGTCAGTGCATAATAGAAGAAAACTGTCTGATGACTTCTGAACCAAAATTATTGAAATATATTAATAATCTTCAGCTTACAAGTCCATCTCCAGAGATCTTAATGGTCCTTTTTACACGGTACAGAACAAGACGTTTACAACCCATAGCACTGTAGCTAATCTCCCTGGATGTGAACAGCAGAGATAAACTAATGAAAGGTTGCAACGCAGGATAGTCCAGATGGTGGATAAGCTGCCCCAGTCAAGTTCCAAAGAAAATTGAGCTGTCCTGCTGGCTCAGGGTGCATCAGTGTCAGCATGAACTGTCCTTGATATATGAATGAAATAAAATGCTATAGAGGAGTTCCAGGAGGACCCCACTGCTGACATAGAGACATAAAAAAGCTAGACTGCAGTTTGCCAAAATGTAAATAACTAAGCCAAAATCCTTCTGGAAAAGTGTCTTGTGGACAGATGAGCCCAAGATAGAGCATTTTGGTAAAGCACATCATTCTGTTTACCGAAAATTGAAGGTGCCTTCAAAGAAAAGAACACAGCACCTACAGTCAAAAATGGTGGAGGTTCAAAGATGTTTGGGAGTTGTTTTGCTGTCTCTGTCATTGGGTGCCTTGACTGTGTGCATAAAATCTGAAGATCACCAAAGGATTTTTGGTGGCAATGTAGTACCAAATGTCAGAAAGATGAGTTTGCATCCTAGGTTATGGGTCTTCCAGCAGGACAATGACCACAAACAGACTTCAAGAAGCTCCCATAAATGGATGGAAACAAAGCACTGGAGAGTTATGAAGTAGCAGCAATCCGAGTCCAGAGTTAAACCCCATTGAACACCTGGGGAAATAGTTCCTTATTTTTTAAAGAAAAGCATATTTTTTTTCACTGAAACTAATATTAGATTAAACAGAATTTCACTCTATACATTCTTAATGTGGTAAATGACTATTCTAGCTGCAAACGTCTGGCTTTTAATGCAATATCTTCATAGGTGTATAGAGGCCCATTTCCAACAACCACCACTCCAGTGTTCTAATGGTACATTGTGTTTGCTAACTGTGTTAGAAGACTAATGGATGTTTAGAAATCCCTTGAAAGCCCTTGTGCAAGTATGTTAGCACAGCTGAAAACACTAATGCTGATTAGAGAAGCTATAAAACTGACCTTCCTTTGAGCTAGTTGACAATCTGGAGCATTACATTTGTTGGTTATATTAAACTCTCAAAATGGCCAGAAAAAGAGAACTTTCATGTGAAACTCGACAGTCTATTCTTGTTCTTAGAAATCAAGGATATTCCATGCGAGAAATTGCCAAGAAACTGAAGATTTGCTACAATGGTGTGTACTACTCCCTTGAGAGGAGAGCACAAATAGGCTGTAACCAGAGTAGAAAGAGAAGTGGGAGCCGCGCTGCACAACTGAGCAACAAGACAAGGACATTACAGTCTCTAGTGTGAGAAATCCACGCCTCACAGGTCCTCAACTGGCAGCTTCATTGAACAGTACACACAAAACGCCAGTATCAACGTCTACAGTGAAGAGGCGACTCCGGGATGCTGGCCTTCAGGGCAGAGTGGCAAAGAAAAAGCCATATCTGAGACTGGCTAATAAAAGGAAAAGATTAATATGGACAAAAGAACACAGACATTGGACAAAGGAAGATTGGAAAAAAGTGTTATGGACTGACGAATTTGAAATTTGAGGTGTTTGGATCACACAGAAGAACATTTGTGAGACGCAGAACAACTGAAAAGATGCTGGAAGAGTGCCTGACACCTTCTGTCAAGCATGGTGGAGGTTATGTGATGGTCTGGGGTTGCTTTGGTGCTGGTAAAGTGGGAGATTTCTAGAAGGTAAAAGGGATTTTGAATAAGGAAGGCTATTACTCCATTTTGCAACGCCATGCCATACCCTTTGGACAGCGCTTGATTGGAGCCAATTTCATACTACAACAGGACAATGACCCAAAGCACACCTCCAAATTATGCATGAACTATTTAGGGAAGAAGCCGGCAGCTGGTATCTATCTGTAATGGAGTGGCCCAGTCACCAGATCTCAACCCTATAGAGCTGTTGTGGGAGCAGCTCGACCGTATGGTGCCAAAAAGTGCCCATCAAGCCAATCCAACTTGTGGAGGGGGAAAGCATGGGGCGAAATATCTCCAGATTACCTCCGCAAATTAACACCTAGAATGCCAATGGTCTGCAAAGCTGGAATTGTGCAAAGGAGCATTCTGTGCCGAAAGCAAAGTGTGAAGAGAAAATTATAATTACAAGTAAAAATCATTATTTCTAACCTCGTCACTGTCTGGACGAGATTCTCTATTCATTATGCAACTGATCTGAGAAATACATAGCATTTTTCATGGAAAAGTCGAAATTGTCTGAGTGATCCCTAACTTTTGAACTGTAGTGCATATGTATATATATATATATATATATATATATATATGTGTGTGTACATATATATATATATATATATATATATACAGTACATATATATACAGTATATATATATATATATATATATATATATATATACAGTTAGGTCCAGAAATATTTGGACAGTGACACAATTTTCGCGAGTTGGGCTCTGCATGCCACCACATTGGATTTGAAATGAAACCTCTACAACAGAATTCAAGTGCAGATTGTAACGTTTAATTTGGAGGTTTGAACAAAAATATCTGATAGAAATTGTAGGAATTGTACACATTTCTTTACAAACACTCCACATTTTAGGAGGTCAAAAGTAATTGGACAAATAAACCAAACCCAAACAAAATATTTTTATTTTCAATATTTTGTTGCGAATCCTTTGGAGGCAATCACTGCCTTAAGTCTGGAACCCATGGACATCACCAAACGCTGGGTTTCCTCCTTCTTAATGCTTTGCCAGGCCTTTACAGCCGCAGCCTTCAGGTCTTGCTTGTTTGTGGGTCTTTCCGTCTTAAGTCTGGATTTGAGCAAGTGAAATGCATGCTCAATTGGGTTAAGATCTGGTGATTGACTTGGCCATTGCAGAAGGTTCCACTTTTTTGCACTCATGAACTCCTGGGTAGCTTTGGCTGTATGCTTGGGGTCATTGTTCATCTGTACTATGAAGCGCCGTCCGATCAACTTTGCGGCATTTGGCTGAATCTGGGCTGAAAGTATATCCCGGTACACTTCAGAATTCATCCGGCTACTCTTGTCTGCTGTTATGTCATCAATAAACACAAGTGACCCAGTGCCATTGAAAGCCATGCATGCCCATGCCATCACGTTGCCTCCACCATGTTTTACAGAGGATGTGGTGTGCCTTGGATCATGTGCCGTTCCCTTTCTTCTCCAAACTTTTTTCTTCCCATCATTCTGGTACAGATTGATCTTGGTCTCATCTGTCCATAGAATACTTTTCCAGAACTGAGCTGGCTTCATGAGGTGTTTTTCAGCAAATGTAACTCTGTCCTGTCTATTTTTGGAATTGATGAATGGTTTGCATCTAGATGTGAACCCTTTGTATTTACTTTCATGGAGTCTTCTCTTTACTGTTGACTTAGAGACAGATACATCTACTTCACTGAGAGTGTTCTGGACTTCAGTTGATGTTGTGAATGGGTTCTTCTTCACCAAAGAAAGTATGCGGCGATCATCCACCACTGTTGTCATCCGTGGACGCCCAGGCCTTTTTGAGTTCCCAAGCTCACCAGTCAATTCCTTTTTTCTCAGAATGTACCCGACTGTTGATTTTGCTACTCCAAGCATGTCTGCTATCTCTCTGATGGATTTTTTCTTTTTTTTCAGCCTCAGGATGTTCTGCTTCACCTCAATTGAGAGTTCCTTAGACCGCATGTTGTCTGGTCACAGCAACAGCTTCCAAATGCAAAACCACACACCTGTAATCAACCCCAGACCTTTTAACTACTTCATTGATTACAGGTTAACGAGGGAGACGCCTTCAGAGTTAATTGCAGCCCTTAGAGTCCCTTGTCCAATTACTTTTGGTCCCTTGAAAAAGAGGAGGCTATGCATTACAGAGCTATGATTCCTAAACCCTTTCTCCGATTTGGATGTGAAAACTCTCATATTGCAGCTGGGAGTGTGCACTTTCAGCCCATATTATATATATAATTGTATTTCTGAACATGTTTTTGTAAACAGCTAAAATAACAAAATTTGTGTCACTGTCCAAATATTTCTGGACCTAACTGTATATATATATATATATATATATATATATATATATACATTTTCATCTTTTACATTTTAAAATGATCAAAAAAGAAAAATAAGCCAATGAAAAAGTTTGGGCACCCTGCATGGCTAGTACCTAGTAGTACCCACTTTGGGAAGTATCACAGCTTGTAAACACTTTTTGAAGCCAACCAAGGGGCTTTCAATTCTTGTTTGAGGGATTTTCGTCCATTCTTCCTTGGAGACGTCTTCCAGTTCTGTAAGATTCCTGGCTCGTCTTGCATGCACTGCTCTTTTGAGTTCTAGCTACAGATTTTCAATAATGTTCAGATCAGGGGACTGTGAGGGCCAATGTAAAACCTTCAGCTTGCGCTTTTTGAGGCATCTATTGGGAATTTTGATGTGTGTTTAGGATAATTTTCCATTTGTAGAATCCATCCTCTTTTCTCCTCTTTTCAACTTCAGCTTTTTTACAGATGGTGTCATATTTGCATCAAGAAATTGTTGAAATTTAATTTAATCCATTCTTCCCTCTACCCGTGAATTGTTCCCTGTGCCATTGGCTGCAACACAACCCCAAAGCATGATTGATCCACCCTCATGCTTAATGGTTGGCAATATTTTTTTTTCTGGCAATTCTGAGCCCTTCTTTCTCCAAAGATTCCTTTGATCATTGTGACGTAAGAATTCTATTTTAACCTCATCAGTCCACAGGACTTGTTTCCAAAATGCATGAGGCTTGTTTAGATGTTGTTTTGCAGACCTTATTTGTGCAGGTGTCTCTTAACAGTAGAACAATGTACCACAACACCAGAGTCTACTAAAAGTCTTTTGCAGTCACACAGGGGCTCTTGATTTGCCTCTGTATCAATCCTAAAAGCAGCTCTCATAGAAAAATTGCTTGGTCTTCCAGACCTTATTTTGACTCCAACTGTGCTAAGTAACTGTTATTTCTTAATTACATTTCAAACTGAGGAAAGCAAAACTTGAAAACGCTTTATTATCTTCTTATAGCCTTCTCCTTCTTTGTGGGCCTCCACCATTTTCATTTTCAGAGTGCTAGGCAGCTGCTTAGAAGAACCCATGGCTGCTGTTTATTGGCACAAGGTTAGATGGGGCTGGGTTTTTATAAAGCTGTGAAGTTTGCATCACCGGCCTTTCCTAACGATGATAGAGAAGAAGACATAACCCTAACAGGATAATTAAGGTCTGAAGCCTTAGTCAAAGGTTCTCCAAGGGTGTCCAAACTTTTGCATCAATCCATTTCCCTTTTTGAAATTTTTCAAATGAAAAAGATGAAAATAATATTTTTTTTTGCATAAAATACAAAAGAAATGTGTCATCTTTTACTTTATGCCTTTTAGAGATAATTTAATCTACAACTTGCTAAACTGTTCACAATTACAGTAATTTGGACCAGAGGTGCCCAAACGTTTACATGTCATTGTATATTTAACTATTTTTCTGCTAACAGTCATATGAGGGGCATGTTTTTAGGAGTGATGAGATACATTTTTCGTGGATACCATATATATATCTATATATATATATATATATATATATATATATATATAATATATATATATATATATATATATATATATATATATAGATATATATATGTGACTATTTGATCACTTTTTGTCATGGGTGACAGACAGTCCTGTGGTGTATGGCTATAGAAGGTCAAAGCATTTGGCTGCAGAAGCTGCTCCCTGACCTTCTGTCTTTGATGGACCCGTTGAAGCGCCGGTAATCGCCGTTGTCCGTGTGCATCCCTTCCTTGTCCCTCCCCACATGCCTGAAGATTAAAAGAAGTTGAAAATTTCCACTTATCGGTGAGTGCCTCCTTTCTTATTTGTTGAAGCCATATTACCTTGGAACTTTGTAGAGCACCACGATCTGAGGATCCATACCAAAGCAAGTGTAATCACACTGTAAGAGGTGTAAAACAAGAGCCGGTCTCCATCACAGCAGTAGCATTGTTAATGCCTTTCTAAACATAGCATGGAATGGTGCCTAGCAATTCCTCCTTATTTGAAAGACCTTGTATCATTCCTGCTTGGTTTTCATCCCTTTCCCTCTAGTACCCTGTCGCATTGGTCAGCCTGTCAGCTGCTGTTCTTCAGTGCCCTCCCTTGTCTTTATATACCTTCACTTCCTATTACTCGGTGTTGGTGATATTTGATACATCTTCATCAAGTCTTGAGTTCAAGCAGGCGGCTTGCATACATCAGGAGAATCTTGGTGGTTTTTGCAGCTTCTCTCCCTGAGACAACAAGAGATAAGTTGTTTGTTCTTTTCCCTCGTTTATGTTGTGTGTCCTTTAGTGCCTAATGGGGTTGACAAAAAGCTCATCCCATCCGCTCTCTGCCCAGGGCCCAGATTAGGGTCAGGTATCCAGCTCGGCACATAGGTGTGGAACCTACAGTATCTAGGGCAGTGAGGGAAAGCAGGGCCCAGCGGTAGGCTTGGTCAGGGGTCACCATCTTCAACTTCCATAGACACAGGGTTTTCCTCACCTTTCGCCGTTTGTTTGGTACTTCCCTGTACATAGCTTGACACTTTTTATTCTTGGGGTTTTTTGTCAATGTGGTGAAAAAGCTCCATAGTTGGTGCAACTTTATCATCCTCACACTGTGCTCCCCGCACAAGATAAATATGTGACAAGTGACAGATTGATGGATCAGGTCACTCTGGATGTACCGGTGCCAACTGGGTACCTTTTTTTTTTTTCACTTAAAACCTGCATTTTTAATAGATAAACAGCAGGATGACCGAGGATTTGCTCTGTCTGTGTCGGTGATTTAGTGCTCAGGGGGTTAAACATCACTCTCCACACAATCAATTGCAACAAATATTTAAAGGGGTTTTCAACTTTTTCTTAACAAATGTGTAGGGGCTGTTATGTTCTGGCACTTCTGGAGATCAGTGACCATTATGAGAACATGAGCGATATATGATTATGAGGCTGCTGAGTCTGTAGTAGGAGACCTGCAGCCGGTCTACCATGCATGCTGGTCCATACTCGGACCGTGAAACATAGATGTGTGAATACGGCCTTAGTGCTACAAAACTATAGGGGGCTTTACACGCTGCGATATTGCTAAGGAAATATCGTTGGGGTCACGGTGGTTGTGACGCACATCCGGCGTCATTAGTGAGATCGCAGCGTGTGACTCCTCTAAGCTACCGTAAGCATTCGCAAAAGAGGGAAAAATTGGTGGTCATGGAGAGGTCGTTCTAAAACAAAATATTGTTTTCTGCCCAGTAGCGATGTGGTTTGTCACTTCTGCGGCAGCACACATCGCTGTGTGTGACACTGCAGGAGCGACAAACATCTCCTTACCTCCGTCCACTGGAAAAGGAGGAAGGAAGGAGGTGGGCGGGATGTTCCAGCCGCTCATCTCCTCCCCTCCTTTTCTATTGGGCGGTGGTTCAGTGACGCTGCTGTGACGTCGCTGTGATGCTGAACGAACCGCCCCCTTAGAAAGGAGGCGGGTCGCCGGTCACAGCGACGTCGCAGAGCAGGTATGTGCGTGTGACGCTGTCATAGCGATAATATTCGCTACGGCAGCAATCACCACATATCGGCCGTGCAACGGGGGTGGGTGCTATCGCGCTCGACATCGCTAGCAATTGCGCACATTACACATGCAGCTCCACCCCAGAGTAAGTAGCAGTATACCAGAAAAAGTGGATCCACAGTAATTGACCAAATTAGCTGGATCAGAAGTATAAACCAGAAGGACTAACTTAAAATATAACTTTTAATATATGTGCGGATAAAAGTGAGCAGAAGCTCACAGGTTAGAAGCATAGGTGGCTCGTATCCACCCAAAATACATAAAAAGGGCTATTAACAAGGGCCCAAAGCAGTATGCCTCAGTCAGGTACCCCAGTGAACCAGATTCCACAAATTGGTATAATAGTCCTACCTGAAGCAGAGACACACAGGAATACTGCAATCAGAGCCCCATCCAGGGGAAGATATATCTGTGTGTCTCAGAGAGAACCTCCTAAACCCTTATACACCGTACATTTCATAAATCCCACACCACATGGGAACGGTCTTACCAGGTCCGGAGATTACACGGGCATTAAATATAGGTTATTGGTTCATGCAGGGGGCTGTACAAACAGCGTATCCAGATCCCTCAGAGACCTCAACCAAATCAGGCATGTAGTCGTAGTGCCCACTCCCAACGTTTCAAAGAGCAGATCATCAGGGGAGTTCCAATGGGAAACAAAACGCCGTCAAACGGTATCCGGTATCACCGGATGACAATCAAAAGATGCCCAGGTCACTATAAAACAAATACATAGAATAAGCCCTAAGGCTGCCAATCGGGCCATATGTGTTATGCCCATAAGTTCCAAACACTCACCGCATCATGGCGTACAGACCGGACCCAAAATTCATAAATCCTGCGCTTTGCGTCCAGCTGGCCGCTCCATATATAGCACGGCGCATGCGCAAATGAGTCCGTCATCGGTGACGTTCACTCCCAGAGTACCTCCGGGCCGGAAGTGACACGGCATCGATCGACGCGTCGATGACGCTCACTCCCAGAATACCTCCAGGCCGGAAGTGACTAGTCATCGATCGCCGCGTCGCCGCAAAGGCGTCACGGCTAGTACCCGATGTAACCACATCCGGGTAGGTGGAACGCAAGCTAATTCTTTATTCAGAATAAATCAGGACGTAACCATAGTGACATGGGCGCCCTGTATATTAGCCGCGGACAATCAAATAGTAGAAGGCACATAGGTACAAGTCCATAGGTGTGCCAGTATACATACATAGTGGCGATGGTCAAACTAATACAACAGATGATTAAAAGGATGTGCCTAAGGTGGTCATGGAAGGTGTTCAGCTATTTTGAAATGGGGAGGGGGAGGGATTAGTATAGAGAAAGGGGCTTAAGATGGTGCAAAGGGGGGGGGGGGCAGTACTCAAGATCAAGGGATGGGGCAGCCGCCCCATAATCCCCCGTGGTTCCCTGAGAGAACACAGAGAGAAGAGGAGTTAACCAGAGGAGGCGCGTAAGGGAAGCAACCACTGACAGGAGGGCTAATACCATAGGGGGTCAGTCATGGTCATGGTCAGGGTGGCCAGAGAAGAAAAACTAAAGTGCAAACTGAACTCTGACCCTAACTACAAAAGGCCCTACCTATCATGTGGTAATGCAGCTCCACCCCCCCACATTACACATGTGGCTCCGCCCCTCTCGCACATTACACACACAGCTCTGCTACATCCGCACTCTAAATCCTTCCTAACCCCACACAAACTTCACCTCATCCGTCACCATGACAACCAGCACAGCAGAGTACTGCATACACTGAGGAGCTGATCATGTGACCCCCCCTGACTCCTCCCCTCTATGTGACATCATCACAGGTCCTGTAAGCACAGAGATAAATCCTGTTGTGTACATTGCAGACTCAGGGGAGAGCTGTATACCCTTGGGGGGAGAGCTGTATACCAGGGAGGTGAGTTGTATATGTGACGCCCTGGCGTATCAGGTCGTCACAGGGTATTGTGCAATCTGCCCTTCTGTGCAATATTCACCTCCTCCTTGGTTATGGGTCCCCAACTAATGGTGTTGCCAACAGCAGTCAATCAAAGTCCTAGGTACACTCTGCACCACACCTACCAGACACACCAGTGGACGGCCTGAGTGGAATAGGGTCGCCCACTTGGGGGGTTGGTTAAGAGGAGTGTCAGGAGTTCAGTTGGAGTGAAGGAGAGAGGAGGTCAGGAGCCGGGTTCTTTGGAAGCAACTAGGTGGCAGACGGTGGTCTGGACCTGGTAGGAGCTGGACCCCCAGTCTCAGGGGATCATGGCAAGGGGCACGGAACTGTCGAGGAGGACAGCTGGCAGCCTTACACCATCACTGGGCTGGGACCAGGGCACGACGGGGTACGTGGACCCCAGGTTAGGGAGTAGCTCCAGACAACCTGACAATTTACCCGACGAGAATGGAGCCTTCAAGATCCACTCTCCATCCACTCCAAAATTGGGGTACTAGCGCAACGAGGGGGATAGGACTTTCCACAAATACGGTCCAGAAAATCCCAAGCGTGAACCCTGAGAGCATGCTCCCACAGTTAGCCATACTGGGGAGCAGGACCCGGCTAGTTCCACACTACCAGGACCAAAACAGTAGTAACTTAGTGCCAGGAGGAAGGTCACAGATCATCAGGCAACATCATCAGGGATGGGACCCGAACTAGCTCCCCTCAGCAGCAGCGGTGTCCAGAACTTTGGTTTATCCGGTTGTCGGTGTCAGCTTTATGGACTGAGTGAGTAAGAAAGTGGCCCCTGCACTCCCCACGGCAACCCCAACGCCATCACCAAGTGCCGGGCCATTCCCCCTACCCGTGGAGGGTCATAACACCTGGCTGCCCCATTCCATCGCCCCCGGATACTCCCAACTCCAGCGGTGGAACTCCCAAATTACCACAAACCACGGGTGGCGTCACAAACTCTAACAAATCCCCTGTTAATAACCCCCTTCATTTGAGGAGCCGCACGACCCCTCAAGCCATCGCGGATCCGGATCCGAGCAGCCCGGCTGCTGACGCGGGGGTGGCACATATACCCTTGGGGGGAAGAGAGCTGTATGCCCTTGGGGGGAAAGCTGTATACCCTTGGGGGGAGGTGAGCTGTATACCCTTGGGGGAGAGGAGATGTACAGTTAGGTCCAGAAATCTTTGGACAGTGACACAATTTTGGCGAGTTGGGCTCTGCATGCCACCACATTGGATTTGAAATGGAACCTCTACAACAGAATTCAAGTGCAGATTGTAACGTTTAATTTGAAGGTTTGAACAAAAATATCTGATAGAAATTGTAGGAATTGTCACATTTCTTTACAAACACTCCACATTTTAGGAGGTCAAAAGTAATTGGACAAATAAACCAAACCCTAAGGCTATGTGCGCACTTACCGGATTTTTCGCGGATTTTGCCGCGGATTTGCTGCATGTTTCGCTGCAGAAAATGTTCATAACATCTCTGCAGTGAATCACCAGCAAATCCTATGGAGAAAAAAAATCCTGTGCGCACTGGGCGGAATTTGACAGCTGCGTGTTTTGCTGCGGGAATCCCGCAGCAAAAACAAGTGCATGTCACTTCTTTTCCGCACGTCGCTGCGGGATTTCTCTCCATTGACTCAATGTTAATCAAGAAATCCCGCAGGGAATAACGCAGGCAGCAAATTCTGTGCGGTTCACTGCGTTTTCCTGCGTTATTCCCTGCGGTATTTTGCGGTTTACCTCCGGTAATGTGCATCGCTTGTCTGCGGTTTTGCAGGGAAGTGATGTCATTACAGGAAGAGGAAGCCGTGCAGAGTAAACACACACACAGATCACACACACAGACATCACAGACACATAGATCACATAGACACAGACACATAGAACACACATAGAAAGAAAACGGAAATATAGGAAAAAAAGAACGTGGGCTCCGCTGCATATTTACCTTCCAGCCGAGGTAAGCACACAGCGGCGGCCCGGTACTCTCAGGCTGGGGAGGGAGAGGGGCAGGGGTAATGTCCCCCGCCTCACTCCCCCTCCGGCAGCCGAGAATATCAGCCGCAGCTGCCCCGGCACTGTCGCATGCAATATGCGACAATACCGGCGTGTCCTCGGCTCTTCTTGCCACCGTGTAGCAGTGGTGGCAAGGTAATACAAGGGGTTAATGATGGTGGAGGACCACCGCCATTAACTCCAGGCTTGATCATGGCAGCGTCTATGTGACAGCTGACATGATCAACCCGTAAGTAAAGTGAAGAAAACACACACACAGAAAAATCCTTTATTTTAAATAAAACAAACAAGCCTCGTTCACCATTTTATTAACCCCTCCCGCACCAAAGCTCCGGCGTAATCCAGGTCCGACGTCCAGCGCTGCCTCCATCCAGCCGCGACTGTCACAGAGACAGGCTGAATGAAAGCAGCAGAGGTAATTACCGGTCATTTCCCACGGCCGGTAATGTGAACTCACTGCCGACCGTGGGAAATGCAGCGATCTGTCCTCTATCTCTCTATCTATCTATCCCTCTGTCTGTCTATCTATCTATCCCTCTATCTATTCTTCTGTCTATCTACTCTCAGAATTAAATGACTTTTTTTTTTTTCTTCAATGTGCTTTATTGCATTGAAAGCAATAAAGCACATCCCAACCCGCACGCGGCAAAACCGCGGCAATACCGCGAATAATACCGCGGTAAAACCGCAGCAAACCGCGGCAAACCGCATGCGGTTTTCGGGTGCGGTTTCCGGCGGTTTTTTACCGCGGGTGCGGTAATCTTTGAGGGCATGCGGAATTTTCTCAAGAAAATTCCACTTCCCAGTGCGCACAGAGCCTTAGTCTGGATTTGAGCAAGTGAAATGCATGCTCAATTGGGTTAAGATCTGGTGATTGACTTGGCCATTGCAGAATGTTCCACTTTTTTGCACTCATGGACTCCTGGGTAGCTTTGACTGTATGCTTGGGGTCATTGTCCATCTGTACTATGAAGCGCCGTCCGATCAACTTTGCGGCATTTGGCTGAATCTGGGCTGAAAGTATATCCCGGTACACTTCAGAATTCATCCGGCTACTCTTGTCTGCTGTTATGTCATCAATAAACACAAGTGACCCAGTGCCATTGAAAGCCATGCATGCCCTTGCCATCACGTTGCCTCCACCATGTTTTACAGAGGATGTGGTGTGCCTTGGATCATGTGCCGTTCCCTTTCTTCTCCAAACTTTTTTCTTCCCATCATTCTGGTACAGGTTGATCTTGGTCTCATCTGTCCATAGAATACTTTTCCAGAACTGAGCTGGCTTCATGAGGTGTTTTTCAGCAAATTTAACTCTGGCCTGTCTATTTTTGGAATTGATGAATGGTTTGCATCTAGATGTGAACCCTTTGTATTTACTTTCATGGAGTCTTCTCTTTACAGTTGACTTAGAGACTGATACACCTACTTCACTGAGAGTGTTCTGGACTTCAGTTGATGTTGTGAACGGGTTCTTCTTCACCAAAGAAAGTATGCGGCGATCATCCACCACTGTTGTCATCCGTGGACGCCCAGGCCTTTTTGAGTTCCCAAGCTCACCAGTCAATTCCTTTTTTCTCAGAATGTACCCGACTGTTGATTTTGCTACTCCAAGCATGTCTGCTATCTCTCTGATGGATTTTTTCTTTTTTTTCAGCCTCAGGATGTTCTGCTTCACCTCAATTGAGAGTTCCTTAGACTGCATGTTGTCTGGTCACAGCAACAGCTTCCAAATGCAAAACCACACACCTGTAATCAACCCCAGACCTTTTAACTACTTCATTGATTACAGGTTAACGAGGGAGACGCCTTCAGAGTTAATTGCAGCCCTTAGAGTCCCTTGTCCAATTACTTTTGGTCCCTTGAAAAAGAGGAGGCTATGCATTACAGAGCTATGATTCCTAAACCCTTTCTCCGATTTGGATGTGAAAACTCTCATATTGCAGCTGGGAGTGTGCACTTTCAGCCCATATTATATATATAATTGTATTTCTGAACATGTTTTTGTAAACAGCTAAAATAACAAAACTTGTGTCACTGTCCAAATATTTCTGGACCTAACTGTATACCCTTGAAGGGAGAGCTGTATACCCTTTGGGGGAAGGACAGCGGTATACCCTTGGGGAGGACAGCTATATACTTTTGGGGGAGCTATATATTAGGGAGGTGAGCTGTATACCCTTAGGGGGAGGAGAGCTGTATATGTACTACCCCAGGGCTATGGGGTACTCGGTCCCGGGCCATACATATATGGGGAACAGTTCACTGGGTGGCCATTGCCCGGTTCCGTGACCCTGGGCGTCGCTTAAAGGGGGTTATGTACAGGGGAGTATTTATAAAGTTTGTATTGTGACGCCACTTGCGGGTTGCGGTTATGGTGATGGAACCGCTGCTGCACAGTCTCTCACAACTGGGGCTGGTGTTAGTGGCAGCCTGGATGTTGGGCCCTCCGCAAATAGGTCCGGGGGCTCCAGGGGGGTAGGTGATGGACTTAGACGCGGAAAGAAGGTCCGCCACACAGGGGATTGCAGTGTAACTGGGTTCTTTACTCATGGCAGCTTAATAAACTGGTACCCGGAGGAAGGCTGGTGTTCACCGCTGGTTCCCTTAGTCTCAGTGCTGGTTTAGTGACCTGGTGGCTTCTTTCCCCTGCACCTTTCTCAAGTTGGTCGGTCCCCGTGGCTTGGAGCATCTGGGGGTCCCCTTCTAGTTGTCTCTCAGTCTTTAGTCCGTATGGCGGCAGTTTGAACCCTGTAGGGTCAGTGTTCTGTTCCGGTCCCTGGTCACTGCTGGTGCCCCCGGACTTTACGGCCAGTGAGGTCCTGGATGGTCCCCTCACTGTGCAGATTTTATCAGATCTGCCTGGAGTGTTTGCTTGACCTAGGGCTCTGTACCCCGTCGGTGCTATGGTTCCAGGAGTACTCCACCGGCAACCACACACTTGGGCCCTCAGGTCACCGTCACACACTCAGTGCGGTTATGTCCGTCTCCTCTCACTTCCACTGACTCACTCTAACTGAATCTACTGACTGTCTATCCACCTGGTTGTCGTCTAGTGGAGTGGATCAGCTCCACCCCTGGGTGGCCATCCATTGGGTCCAACTCTAGTCTGTCACCAGTTTCTGGGGATGGGGAAAAACTGGGATTATAGTATGTTTTGCTGTTTCCAACACTGGTCTTCCAGGTTCCTGGGGGTAGGCTCTGCATCTTTGACAGGATGCAGTACCTTGTAGCTCCTGATGGGTTCAGGGGTGCTACATATACTCTTGAGGATGAAAGCTGTATACCTTTGGGGAGGTGAGCTGTATACCCTTGGCGGGGAGAACTGTATACCCTTGGGGGAGAGCTGTATACCAGGGAGGTGAGTCGTACACCCTTGTGGGGGGGAAGAGAGCTGTATATCCTTGGGTTAGAACTGTAAACCCTTGGGGAGGAGAGCTGTATACCCCTGGGGAGGAGAGCTATATTCCTTTGGGGGGAGGGAACCTGTATACCCTTGGGGGGAAAGCTTTATACCCTTGGGGGGAGGTGAGCTGTATACCCTTGGGGGGAGGTGAGCTGTATATTCTAGGGTTAGAACTGTAAACCCTTGGGGAGGAGAGCTGTATACTTCTGGGGAGGAGAGCTATATTCCTTTGGGGGGGAGGGAACCTGTATACACATGGGGGGGAAGCTTTATACCCTTGGGGGGAGGTGAGCTGTATACCCTTGGGGGGAGGTGAGCTGGATACCCTTGGGGGAAGGACAGCTGTATACCCTTGGGGGGAGGACAGCTGTATACCTTTGGTGGGAGCTATATACCAGGGAGGTGAGCTGTATACCCTTGGGGGAGGAGAGCTGTATACCCTTGGGGGGAGGTGAGCTGGATACCCTTGGGGGAAGGACAGCTGTATACCCTTGGGGGGAGGACAGCTGTATACCTTTGGTGGGAGCTATATACCAGGGAGGTGAGCTGTATACCCTTGGGGGAGGAGAGCTGTATACCCTTGTATACTGTATAGCTTTATACCCTTTATACCCATGTATAGCTCTATACCCTGTATACCCTTGAGCTGAGCGTTAGCTGTCTGAGAACAGCATATATATAATATGCATAATAATAATATTATAGCATAATTATAATATATAATATGCATATGGCGTAAAAGGCATAATAAAAAAAATACAGATAGCTGTTATCGAAGCCTTTGTAGAAGTCCAGTTTATCAAATAAGAAAATTAACCTGTACAGTTAAAACCGTAATGAGAAAAAAAATCAAAATGTCAGAATTGAGAATTTTCAGTCACCGAAAAGTTGCAAAAAATGAAAATCATGATGTAAATGTTGTACCTATACGCCAAAATGATACCAAGACAAATATCAAATCACCATACTATAAACTGTCACGAGGTACAACGCTGGAGAGTGGTCCCTCCTACTGCTGGTGTCAGGAGATGGCAGCGCAGGGCTTCATACACACTTGCTCAGGTTACTTCTGCCGGCTGTTTATGTTTCCCCTGTCTGTCTAATCATCTCTGTCTTTAATCTAGAGCGGGACTAGCGTTGCCTTTGCCCAGGGAAAAACAGGGATAGGCACGTGATCGGCGACGTGGTGCAAGAACCCGTGTAGGGAATTTAGGGAGTGCAGGGATCAGCCTCAGGTGAGTTCAGGAGGTGACCATGCTCCCCTTTCCCTAGTGCGAGGGCCCACCGTTGTATCGTGTACCCTGTGTGTTGCGGCTCTTGCCGGGGGGTTCAGTGTACCTTGTTGATCCCCGGTAGTCACTACATGACATAAACATTTTAATATAATCTATATCTATTCTGCAGACTGACAACGACCCCAAACATCCAACCAATGTCACTACGTACAAGGAGCTCTGGAAGTGATGATCCGGCCCCATAGAGCCCTGATCTCACATCATCCAGTCTGCCTGGGATCACATGAAGAGACAGAAGGATCTATACAGCCTCATACACAGAAGATCTCGGGTCACTTCTTCAATATGTTTGGAAGAACCTAACTGCGGAGTTACTTCAGAAACCGCCTGACTTACACCATAGTCAAAGCCAATTAATAATGGCTTCAATGAGTAGTTGAAATGTTCTATTAGTAATATTTGGGTAAATTCCAATTCACAAGAATCATTGGACACGGAATAATATATTGCTACACCCCATTAGTTGGGCATTCACCCCAACAGTTGGGATTCAACAGATACTGTGTCCCCGAAAATACCTACCCCAAATATAAGCCCTAGTAGGACGTTTTGGGCTTTTTGGAGTATGCTCAAAATATAAGCCCTACTCCAAACATAAGCTCTAGTTACCGTTCCATAAAGTTAAAGACTACAGCAGGACTCTTCATCAAAAAGGGCAGACATCCCCCAAAAGAAATTAGACACCCCAAAAGAAAGCAAACACCCCCCGAAGAAAACAGATAAACTCTTCATCCCCCCCCCCAAAGAAAAAAGAAAAGAAAAATCACATTCACCCGAACCCAAACAATTACAGCTGGCAAGTTTGAATGGTGGATGGGCTCTCACACAGAGATCTGCATCGCTGTCAGGTCCCTCGTCATTCCAGCTGTATTGCACTGCAGCTCTCACAATCACATCGGGTACCAGTATCATTCAGTGCTAGTGATTCTGCTTCCAGTCACCAGGGGGAGCCAAACTCTGTAGAACACAGGGGGACCTGACAGCGATGCAGATTTGTATGTGAGAGTCCATTCACTTGTCAACACTAATTGTTTGAGGTCTGGTAAGTGCGAATCTTTTAGGGGGTGTCTGCTTTCTTTTTGGGGTAAACTTAGCAGTACGAATAATAATATATTTAAGCAGGTAATTTAAACCTTTGTGAATCTGGAAAGTCCCCACCACTATAGGACCGGATCTGCACCACGAGAACAGCAGATCAGATAAGAAAATGTGCATCTGACCCAGTAATAGGAGAAACACAAAATATTGATGCTGCAGAATGTGATGACGATTAGATTTGAATAAATTTTGATTTTTGCGCAAGAATAAATGTGGATTGTTGTTCATGAGAAAATATAAGACGTCCCGTGAAAATAAACCCGGAGCAAAAAGTAATATAAGACCCTGTCTTATTTTCAGGGAAACACGATATGCAGGGGAAAGCCATTCAAGGTTAACTAATTACTAATTATAATTCCATATTAAACATAATGTCAGGAGTAGGAATATGTGGAGATGATGAATACGATGTTTTCTCCTCCGCCCTGGTGCCTGTACATGCAGAACATTAGGCACAAAGATAACACTGCTATACAGTATCTGTCCAGTAGGTGGCAGACTGCTCCAACACAGAGCAGCGCACTGGCGAATCCAGCCAAGCATCGGCATCAGATACTGCAGCGCCATATGACCCAGAATCAGGGGCATCCGAGTGTCCTTAATTACCCGAACACGGGGTAGTGATCAAAATAATAAAATAACGGAATCAAACTGCTCTGTCTCAATAATTCTCGGTGTCGGTGCGATTATGATGAGACCAAACTTTATAGATATTTTTGGATTTTATTTTTTTTACATGGTGACATTTTTTTAGATATTTGTAAAAAAAACCCTCATTTTGTGACACCATTTTTTCAGGGCTGTAACTCCTTACCTCCTGTCAGTGAAGTTGGGCTTGGTTTTAGGGCGGTGGGGTATTCACCGCACCTTGATAACCTTGTACTTTTTTAGCCAGCTGCATATATTGAAAAAACACAATTTTAACATTTTTATTTTCTCTTTTCTGCATTTACTAGATGGGTATTATTGTTTTATTTTGATAAATTTTATGGAGACCGGTGACAAATATTTTTATTTTCATTATTCTTAAAAGGGTAAAAAAGGGGTAACTTTAAAATCTTGGCATCTCAGAAATAGCTGTGAAAGAAAAGGAGTGTTTTTTTTTTTTTGTATTAATAGTGATTATGGAATCAATTATTTTTAATACAAAATTAAATTCACTGTTTATTTAGTTTTTATTTAATTCTGTTGTTACTGAAGCACTGGGGGCGGCCATCTTGGAGTAACGACACTTGCTCACCTCACATATGGCAGCTCCCAGTGCATTGTGTGTGATAGTCGGGCTCGGACCCCCTAGACTTGACACACCTGGAGCCCCCTGCTGTCAGCTGAATACGCCCCTGGGTTGTCCAGATCACAGCTCTGGGAGGAGACTGCCACCATCTTTGAGGAGCCCACAGCGTATGGTGTGTGCTGCACTTTCCCCCTGTCACCCGCTCTGTGGGGGGAGTACTGGTGCCGGGCAGCAGCGCAGTATATGCAGTATACAGTGGAACATGGTATATAGTGGGGCGTGGGATACAGTGGGACATGGAACACAGTGTGGCACAGGATACAGTGGGGCTCTATGCCAGCTGTCTTTGGTGACACTTTAGACACATTAGGATCACTTTACTGTCACCAACAAAATGGCTCAGCACTGTGATCCTAAACTTCATTCTCTCTTATCCTTTTGGAAACACCCAGCTGGGGAGGGGGAGGTGACATCATACACAGGAGAACACACTCCGCCCACTTTTACTGCAGCTGTAATGTGAGCTAGTTCTACAGCAGGATTTCAGCAGCTGCTCCCCCTAGTGGTTAAGAGGGGAAAATATCAAACATTTAAAAAAATATATATATCTATATTTTGCTCAATTAAAAATAAATTATAATATTTAAACAAAACATTAAAACATTAATACTTTACATTTTTTCAGTTATTGAATTTTTATTTTTTTTGTTGACACCTTCCCTTCAAGGGGCTGCAATGGAAACTGAGGATCAAACAGCAGCTTGTAAGCATCAGTCTAGCCTGGGTTTGGTGGCTTCACCTCTTCCAGGGCCGCCCACTATTAACCTTTCTTAATTTTCAGCATATTTAGTATTTCCGCAGGTTATAGTTAGAAGTCATTATGACGTTATTAATAGTGACATTGTGGTGTAAATCCTCTGGATGTCAGGGTTCGAGACCCCTTATCTGTCTTTCCTTGGGGTATATTTGAGCTTGGGAAAGGGCATATATTAATAACGATAAGATGAGGGGGGGCTGAGAGTGTGGTTTCCCTCCTGTCGTGTGACAATGTCTGTGGTGGTAATAGCCGAGTGCAGCACTTTCCGCCTACATCGCAGTGCCGAGCAGAGATGGCTGGTGTGATAACATCTTGTGTCTGAGGAATGGAGGCACACAACAGTCAGCGGACAGACTGCGACCACCGGAGACACAGACGCTATATTACCATATCACCAAACCAAAGAGCACTATTATCACCGAAAGTCCTACTACACGTCCAACCCCAGAATTACACATCCCAGATTTAATACAAAAAATTATCTCCACTGCTCATTTATGACTAAAGTTGATGCTTTTACATTACTATCTATACACTAGATGTAATTTTGGGTGTAATCCTCAGTATCTGTATTATTCTGTATATATACACTGCACAGTACCACTTCTCCTGTCCTGTATACTGGGTGTAATCCTCAGTGTCTGTATTATTCTGTATATATACACTGCACAGTACCACTTCTCCTGTCCTGTATACTGGGTGTAATCCTCAGTATCTGTATTATTCTGTATATATACACTGCACAGTACCACTTCTCCTGTCCTGTATACTGGGTGTAATCCTCAGTATCTGTATTATTCTGTATATATACACTGCACAGTACCACTTCTCCTGTCCTGTATACTGGGTGTAATCATCAGTATCTGTATTATTCTGTATATACACACTGCACAGTACCACTCCTCCTGTCCTGTATACTGGGTGTAATCCTCAGTATCTGTATTCTGTATATATACACTGCACAGTACCACTTCTCCTGTCCTGTATATTGGGTGGAATGCTCAGTACCTGTATTATTCTGTATATATACACTGCACAGTACCACTTCTCCTGTCCTGTATACTGGGTGTAATCCTCAGTATCTGTATTATTCTGTATATGTACACTGCACAGTACCACTTCTCCTGTCCTGTATACTGGGTGTAATCCTCAGTATCTGTATTATTCTGTATATATACACTGCACAGTACCACTTCTCCTGTCCTGTATACTGGGTGTAATCCTCAGTATCTGTATTATTCTGTATATACACACTGCACAGTACCACTTCTCCTGTCCTGTATACTGAGTGTAATCCTCAGTATCTGTATTATTCTGTATATATACACTGCACAGTACCACTTCTCCTGTCCTGTATACTGGGTGTAATCCTCAGTATCTGTATTATTCTGTGTATATATACACTGCACAGTACCACTTCTCCTGTCCTGTATACTGGGTGTAATCCTCAGTATCTGTATTATTCTGTATATGTACACTGCACAGTACCACTTCTCCTGTCCTGTATACTGGGTGTAATCCTCAGTATCTGTATTATTCTGTATATATACACTGCACAGTACCACTTCTCCTGTCCTGTATACTGGGTGTAATCCTCAGTATCTGTATTATTCTGTGTATATATACACTGCACAGTACCACTTCTCCTGTCCTGTATACTGGGTGTAATCCTCAGTATCTGTATTATTCTGTATATGTACACTGCACAGTACCACTTCTCCTGTCCTGTATACTGGGTGTAATCCTCAGTATCTGTATTATTCTGTATATATACACTGCACAGTACCACTTCTCCTGTCCTGTATACTGGGTGTAATCCTCAGTATCTGTATTATTCTGTATATATACACTGCACAGTACCACTTCTCCTGTCCTGTATACTGGGTGTAATCCTCAGTATCTGTATTATTCTGTATATACACACTGCACAGTACCACTTCTCCTGTCCTGTATACTGAGTGTAATCCTCAGTATCTGTATTATTCTGTATATATACACTGCACAGTACCACTTCTCCTGTCCTGTATACTGGGTGTAATTCTCAGTATCTGTATTATTCTGTATATATACACTGCACAGTACCTCACCTCCGGTCCTGTATACTGGGTGTAATCCTCAGTATCTGTATTATTCTGTTAATATACACTGCACAGTACCACTTCTCCTGTCCTGTATACTGGGTGTAATTCTCAGTATCTGTATTATTCTGTATATATACACTGCACAGTACCTCACCTCCGGTCCAGTATACTGGGTGTAATCCTCAGTATCTGTATTATTCTGTTAATATACACTGCACAGTACCACTTCTCCTGTCCTGTATACTGGGTGTAATTCTCAGTATCTGTATTATTCTGTATATATACACTGCACAGTACCTCACCTCCGGTCCTGTATACTGGGTGTAATCCTCAGTATCTGTATTATTCTGTTAATATACACTGCACAGTACCACTTCTCCTGTCCTGTATACTGGGTGTAATTCTCAGTATCTGTATTATTCTGTATATATACACTGCACAGTACTTCACCTCCGGTCCAGTATACTGGGTGTAATCCTCAGTATCTGTATTATTCTGTTAATATACACTGCACAGTACCACTTCTCCTGTCCTGTATACTGGGTGTAATTCTCAGTATCTGTATTATTCTGTTAATATACACTGCACAGTACCACTTCTCCTGTCCTGTATACTGGGTGTAATTCTCAGTATCTGTATTATTCTGTATATATACACTGCACAGTACCTCACCTCCGGTCCTGTATACTGGGTGTAATCCTCAGTATCTGTATTATTCTGTTAATATACACTGCACAGTACCACTTCTCCTGTCCTGTATACTGGGTGTAATCCTCAGTAGCTGTATTATTCTGTATATATACACTGCACAGTACCACTTCTCCTGTCCTGTATACTGGGTGTAATCCTCAGTATATGTATTATTCTGTATATATACACTGCACAGTACCACTTCTCCTGTCCTGTATACTGGTGTAATTCTCAGTACCTGTATTATTCTGTATATATACACTGCACAGTACCACTTCTCCTGTCCTGTATACTGGGTGTAATCCTCAGTGTCTGTATTATTCTGTATATATACACTGCACAGTACCACTTCTCCTGTCCTGTATACTGGGTGTAATCCTCAGTGTCTGTATTATTCTGTATATATACACTGCACAGTACCACTTCTCCTGTCCTGTATACTGGGTGTAATTCTCAGTACCTGTATTATTCTGTATATATACACTGCACAGTACCACTTCTCCTGTCCTGTATACTGGGTGTAATCCTCAGTATCTGTATTATTCTGTTAATATACACTGCACAGTACCACTTCTCCTGTCCTGTATACTGGGTGTAATCCTCAGTATCTGTATTATTCTGTATATATACACTGCACAGTACCACTTCTCCTGTCCTGTATACTGGGTGTAATCCTCAGTATCTGTATTATTCTGTATATATACACTGCACAGTACCACTTCTCCTGTCCTGTATACTGGGTGTAATTCTCAGTACCTGTATTATTCTGTATATATACACTGCACAGTACCACTTCTCCTGTCCTGTATACTGGGTGTAATCCTCAGTGTCTGTATTATTCTGTATATATACACTGCACAGTACCACTTCTCCTGTCCTGTATACTGGGTGTAATTCTCAGTACCTGTATTATTCTGTATATATACACTGCACAGTACCACTTCTCCTGTCCTGTATACTGGGTGTAATCCTCAGTATCTGTATTATTCTGTATATATACACTGCACAGTACCAATTCTCCTGTCCTGTATACTGGGTGTAATCCTCAGTATCTGTATTATTCTGTATATATACACTGCACAGTACCACTTCTCCTGTCCTGTATACTGGTGTAATCCTCAGTATATGTATTATTCTGTATATATACACTGCACAGTACCACTTCTCCTGTCCTGTATACTGGGTGTAATCCTCAGTATCTGTATTATTCTGTATATATACACTGCACAGTACCACTTCTCCTGTCCTGTATACTGGGTGTAATCCTCAGTATCTGTATTATTCTGTATATATACACTGCACAGTACCACTTTTCCTGTCCTGTATACTGGGTGTAATCCTCAGTATATGTATTATTCTGTATATATACACTGCACAGTACCACTTCTCCTGTCCTGTATACTGGGTGTAATCCTCAGTATCTGTATTATTCTGTATATATACACTGCACAGTACCACTTCTCCTGTCCTGTATACTGGGTGTAATCCTCAGTACCTGTATTATTCTGTATATATACACTGCCGGGGGGGTAGAGACACATTTTTTGTCTTTAAGGACGCCTGTAAACTGTACCTTAGGCTTTGGCCTTACTCCTCTGGAGATGAGGAACAGAGAGTGGGGATTGTCATCTCACTGTTACCGGGGGATCCGCAATCCTGGGCTTTCTCACTGCCATATTGCTCCGGTTGTCTTAGGTCGGTGGATGAATTTTTTGAGGCCTTGGGTCTCATCTCTGATGATCCTGACCGAGTTTCCTTGGCTGAGTCCAGGCTGTGTCACCTCCAGTACGAAGATCAGTCAGTGGAGACTTAAGGCCACTTTACACGCAGCTAAAGCGATGTCGTTGGGTCACGGAATTTGTGACGCACATCCGTCCGCTTTAGCGATGTCGTTGCGTGTGACACTTACGTGCGATCGAAAAAGGTCGCAAAATCGTTCAAAATTGTTAATCGTTGACATGCTCCCCTATTCCCAATTATTGTTGCAGCTGCAGGTACGATGTTGTTCGTCGTTCCTGAGGCAGCACACATCGCTCCGTGTGACACTGCAGGAACGAGGAACATCACCGTACCTGTGGCCACCGGCAATGAGGAAGGAAGGAGGTGGGCGGATGTTACGTCCCACTCATCTCCGCCCCTCCGCTTCTATTGGGCGGCCGCTTAGAGACGTTACTGTGACGCCGAACGAACCGCCCCCTTAGAAAGGAGGTGGATCGCCGGTCACAGCGACGTCGCTAGGCAGGTATCTAGTGTGACGGGTCCGCGCGATTTTGTGCTCCACAGGCAGCGATTTGCCCGTGACGCACAAACGATGGGGGCGGGTACAATCTAGCAAGGTCGCAGCATGTAAAGCGGCCTTTACTGTTCAGAGTTTTGTAGATGGACAACCAACACTAAATGGAAGGACCTGGCTTTCAGAAGACAATTCTGTTAGGGTCTTTCAGATGAATTGTAAGATGACTTAATGATTTGTGAAACTCTTGAGTCCTTGGAGGCCGCCATGTGTTTGGCTATACGTGTGGACAGACACCTTCGAGATAGACTGGTTAAACCATTCTCACTGGAGACCCATTGTCGGGGGAGCGATCTGGGGGTAAACCTTTATTTTTCGCCACTTGATGGTACTTCCCAGTACCTAGCATGATGCTTGTGTAGGTGCCAGCGATGTGAGAATCTGTAACAATCAGCATGCTGCGATTTTTTTCCTCATTCCAAATCACAGATGGTGACTGCTCCATACTGTGGAGTCCATAGAATAACATGTGTCCCATCCTATTTATACGCTCATGTGTAAGACTAGCACATTGTGTAGCACTGCCGCTCCCAGCAGATGATCATACAATCAATAACATTACATAATGGGAATGTAGTATTTTATGGTTTACCAAGACAGTATCACTTTTGATAAGTTCCATGTGATCAAACACTGCGTCTTCCGAGCTCCCCTGCGCTACACATGAATAGTGCTCATGTTTTTGATTGGGAGATGTATTAAGGTCATTGCCAGACGACCTTATCCGCATGGTATCGTCTTATCTACAGTCATGGCCAAAAGTTTTGAGAATGCTACAAATATTAATTTTTACAAAGTCTACTGCTTAAATTTTTCTAATGGCAATTTACATATACTCCAGAATGTCATAAAGAGTGATCAACTTAACAGCAATTACTTCCAAAGTCAATATTGGCTAAGAAAATGAACTTTAACCCCCAAAACACATTTCAACATCATTGCATTCCTGCCTTAAAAGGAGCAGCTAACATTGTTTTAGTGATTGTTCCATTAACATAGGTGTGGGTGTTGATGAGGACAGGGCTGGCGATCAATCAGTCATGATTAAGTAAGAATGACACCACTGGACACTTTAAAAGGAGGCTGGTGCTTGGTATCATTGTTTCTCTTCAGTTAACCATGGTTATCTCTAAAGAAACACGTGCAACCATCATTGCTCTGCACAAAAATGGCCTAACAGGGAAGAGTATCGCAGCTACAAAGATTGCACCTCAGCCAACAATCTATCGCATCATCAAGAACTTCAAGGAGAGAGCTTCCATTGTTGCCAAAAAGGCTCCTGGGCGCCCAAGAAGGACCAGCAAACGCCAGGACTGTATCTTAAAACTGTTTCAGCTGCGGGATCGGACTACCAGCAGTGGCGAGCTAGCTCAGCAATGGCAGCGGCTGGTGTGAGTGCTTCTGCATGCACTGTGAGGCGGAGACTGCTTGAGCAAGGCCTGGTTTCAAGGAGGGCAGCAAAGAAGCCACTTCTCTCAAGAAAAAACATCAGGGACCGACTGATATTCTGCAGAAGGTACAGGGAGTGGACTGCTGAGGACTGGGGTAAAGGCATTTTCTCAGATGAATCCCCTTTTCGATTGTTTGGGACATCTGGAAAACAGCTTATTAGGAGAAGAAGAGGTGAGCGCTACCACCAGTCTTGTCTCATGCCAACTGTTAAGCATCCTGAAACCATTCATGTGTGGGGTTGCTTCTCAGCCAAGGGAATCGCACCACTCACAGTCTTGCCTAAAAACACAGCCATGAATAAAGAATGGTACCAGAATGTCCTCCAAGAGCAACGTCTCCCAACTGTCCAAGAGCAGTTTGGCGCCCAACAATGCCTTTTTCAGCATGATGGCGCACCTTGCCATAAAGCAAAGGTGATCACTAAATGGCTCATGGAACAAAACATAGAGATTTTGGGTCCATGGCCTGGAAACTCCCCAGATCTTAATCCCATTGAGAACTTGTGGGCAATCATCAAGAGACGGGTGGACAAACAAAAACCAACAAATTCTGGCAAAATGCAAGCATTGCTTATGCAAGAATGGACAGCGATCAGTCAGGATTTGCTCCAGAAATTGATTGAGAGCATGCCCGGGAGAATTGCAGAGGTCCTGAAGAAGAAGGGTCAACACTGCAAATATTCACTTGCTGCATTAACTCATTCTAACTGTCAATATAACCTTTTGGTCTCATAATATGATTGCAATTATATTTCTGTATGTGATGTAAACATCAGACAAACACAATTAAAAGCCAGAGGGCAACAGATCATGTGAAAATATCATTTTGGTGTCATTCTCAAAACTTTTGGCCATGACTGTACTATCTGAACAAAGAATCATGCGTGCTGATATACAACATGGACAGAATCCTTTCTCTTCATATCAGAGCCCATAGTCGGACAGACCTATTGACATTAGGCCGGTGTCTAGACCCGGTACAGCTTCCAGCAGACAGAGGATTAGGCCAGTTATCTTACTTGAGTCACTCATCAATGTTTCACCTACATAAATGGGCGTCTCATTTCAATGGACTCTTAAAATTGTTCATATGGGTAAATTAAAGATTAGATAGGAAAAAATAATCACAATTTCTTCCATGAGCGATTTTGTAGGACAACTGAAAAAACGTCTACAGATTCAGAAGAGAAATTCTGCCACATCTGTCCAGCTCTGAAAGCCGGACGTCATCAATGACCTAGTTTTATCGCTTTATAACACTAGATGATAGGAGGGTAACGGTTGTGCAGATTTTGATAAAGTAGGACTTCCATGTCTTGTAGATCAGTCTCTGGGTGCGGATACTATACCGGGGCTATCAGGTGTTGTGCGCATGTTGATATTCCAGATCAGTTACAAGAATCTCAATTAACAGAAGGGATACAAGCTCATCCAAGTGAACCTTTAATTAATTGCTTGATCACACAGATAATGTTTCCCAACACGGCTGTGATTGTAAGCTCTTGTGACTTCACTTTATATGTGATGGTTAATGGTAAAGCAATACAGATGTCTTCATTTTCATTGCTTAGTTTCTAGTGAACCTCAATACATAATGGTCATCTTTTATCAGATAACTCTGGTGACAATTTATATACCTGAGAAAAAAACAAGAGGAGAGGCGGTATATTTTAAAATATCCGATCCTTCTTACCCACTAACATCATCTGCTGCTGGATTCCCGAAAAGCCCCCATGCACGGTAGAAAGTAGTTTGGTTCAGTTTGGCTGTAATGTTATGGAATGTGTATGAAGGTCTTCAAGTTAAGGCTAAATATTGGTTGTAGCGCCCCTGAGACCATCAGGGTGCTACAAGGTTCTGCATCCCCACAAGGATGCCGGGCCTACCCCCTTAGTGACCCAGAACCCCAGTACCAACAAAAACCCAGGTAATCCCAGTTTTCCCCAGCAATCCCCCATACAATGGTATCCAGATAGGGTGAGACCAATGGATGGCCACCTAGAGGTGGAGCCACTCCAGTCCACTAGTTGACCAGGTGGGAGGGGCGGACTGTGGACAGTGAGAGAACTGCAGTGATGGTGGAGAGTAGAGTCTTGAGAGTTGACAGCAGAGGACTGAAGGTGGAAGCAAAGTGACGTCTTGACTCAGGTTAATGGTGACCTGGTACCCAGGAGAAGTGGTTGCCAGTGGAGTATGGTGGAGTACTCCTGGAACTACTCACCGACGGGGTACAGGACCCTAGGACAGGAAAGACCTGCACAGCAAAGGGGACCATCGGACCATCAAGGACCTCGCTGACCCTAAAGAATCCGAAGACTCAGTAGCAAAGAGAGAACCAGGGACAGGACCAGAGACTCCAACCTCACAGGGTTCACGCTACTGTCAGGTGGACAGAAGTGGACAAACCACAGAACGTGGACCCCCAGTGTTCTATAACACCGGGACACACTTACAAGAGACAGGAGCAGGGGAAGAAGGTACCAGAGAACCAGACTGGCACTGGGACGAAGGGGACCTGGAGGCAAAACCAGCCGGCCTTGAGCAAGCAGTTAACATCTGCAGAAAGTGAGTAAAGAACCAGTTGCACTGAACACCTGTGTGGACTACCTTCTTCCAACTCCCACCGCACCATACACCCTCTGGGGCAAAACCCTACTTGCAGAGGGACTACCATTCTAGCTGCCAATACCATCAGCCCAAGAAGAGACATTCTGCAGCGGCGGCTCCCTATACTTAGCCGCAACACCGCAAGTGGCGTCACAAGTGAACATTATTTTATTCTCCCCTGTAAATATTCCCATTACAAAAAGGGCCCAGGGCACTGAGTAGGGTAACAGCCACCACCGTGACATTCTCAATAAAGACTTTGCCCGGAACCGGGTACCCTATATCCCTGGGTGCTAGATTGGTGGCCTTCCCTGGTTCTCTCTTAGGCCTGATAGTGAAGCTTGGGTCATTCTCAGGTTGAAAGGTAAACTGAAGCAAGTCCGTTCTCTTTCCCAATCACCAAATTATTTAAAGTCACAGCCAATCGAAAATCCTCCACAGAGAGCAAAGTAATTCGGCCACCTCGGCATCACAGTTTCTTCAAGTGTCCAACATTTCACCGTTCTAGGACATGATGCCCTTATTTGAAGACACAAAACAGCAGTTCAGATTGAAGCACCTGCCTAAACATATCTAAGAGGATTAGCTACCCAAATCTTATATGTGATTCATTCATTCCTGGTTATGGTCACCAGAAAAAAAACCGTTTTAGTCTTGTGAGGAGTATGATATGTTCCTTCTACTCTGGTGTCCACATTCAGCTTGTCTTCTGTAGGCATCAAAGCATAAAAGGGCCTACACCTTCTAACCTGTATCACTACTTTATAGTATACAGTGTATTGGTGGACTGTCATATAGATAATGTCATGATGTGACTGCAGGATAGTGAGGGACAAGGGGCTCCTATACTTTCCATCACGCTAGGGGACCCTAGGCTATACCTAACTTAAGGGTTACCCCTAATGTTGGAGATGCCTGAGTCCTGTGCCTGGCTATTCCCTGTCCACAACTAATCTGTTCCCCCACCCCAGGGAAGGAAGGGGCAGGAGTTTGATGGCAACACAGATAAAGACAAGGAAAAACAAAAACTCAGACATGCTACAGCTCACAAGAAAATCAGTAAAAGACTAAGGAGAAAAGGAAGAGGAGTAACGCAGCAAGAAAACGACACCAAGGGTTAACACCACAACCGCTCACAGCAATAAAGTAGTACAACCACCAGCAAATCTGGATCCCACCACACTACCAGTACAGACTAGCTATAGCTGGCATTAATGGAAGTGTCCATCTGGGATATATAGGAGAAGAGCAAATGTGACTGGCTCCCCCACAACATATGATCAAAGGAGATTAACAAGCAGCCCAGGATGGATTAAAGCTGGGTTCACACTAAGCGACAGCGACAACGACGTCGCTGTTACGTCACCATTTTCGGTGACGTAACAGCGACCTTGTAAGTCGCTGTTATGATCGCTGCTTAGCTGTCAAACACAGCAGAAGCAGCGATCATAACGTCGCTACATGTGCAGAGAGCAGGGAGCCGCGCTTAGCGCCGGCTCCTTGCTCTCCTAGGTACAGTACACATCGGGTTAATTAACCCGATGTGTGCTGCAGCTACATGTCAGTGCAGAGAGCAGGAAGCCGCGCGCACTGCTTAGCGCTGGCTCCTTGCTCTCCTTGCTACAGTATACATCGGGTTAATTACCCGATGCATACTGCAGCCACATGTCACAGTGCAGGAGCCGGCGCTGGCAGCAAGAGCGGAGGCTGGTAACCAGCGTAAACATCGGGTAACCAGGGAAAGGTCTTCCCTTGGTTACCCGATGTTTACGCTGGTTACAGCTTACCGCAGCTGCCAGTGCCGGCTCCTGATCGCTTCATTTCGTCGCTCTCTCGCTGTCACACACAGCGATGTGTGTGTCCCAGAGGGAGAGTGACGACCAAAAAATGAAGCTGGACATTCAGCAACGACCGGCGACCTCACAGCAGGGGCCAGGTCGTTGCTGGATGTCACACACAGCGACAGCGACGGGACGTCGCTGCAACGTCACAGAAAATGGTGACGTAGCAGCGACGTCGTTGTCGTTGTCGCTGTGTGTGACACCAGCTTAACTCTTGCTAGCCTGCCTATGAACTACAAATCTATGGATCAACGCCCGAGTCTCCCTGAACTGATCACAGACATCAGAGAGGTTAGCAGGCAGAGTGCCAAAATCTGCAGTCTCCACGGATCCTGACTCCACCATGACAGTTGGCTATGCCTGCAAAAACCTCCTTATGACAGATATGGGCTCATATAAAAGTCTAACTAATCTATTGTATACGCTACAGTTCAAAAGTTTAGGGTCACTTAGATATTTCCTTATTTTTGAAAGGAAACCACATTTTTTTTTAATGAAGTTAACATTAAATTAAACAGAAATCCCCTCTATACATTGTTAATGGGGTAAATGACTATTCTAGCTTCAAACGTCTGGCTTTTAATGCAATATCTACATAGGTGTATAGAGGCCCATATCCAACAACCATCACTCCAGTGTTCTAATGGTACATTGTGTTTGCTAACTGTGTTAGAAGGCTAATGAATGTTTAGAAATCTCTTCTAAATCTTTGTGCAAGTATGTTAGCACAACTGAAAACAGTTTTGCTAATTAGAGAAGCTATAAAACTGAGCTTCCTTTGAGCTAGTTGAGAATCTGGAGCATTATATTTGTTGGTTACATTAAACTCTCAAAATGGCAGAAAAAGAGAACTTTCCTGTGAAACTCGACAGTCTATTCTTGTTCTTAAAAATGATGGATATTCCATGCGAGAAGTTGTCAAGAAACTGAAAATTTCCTACAACGGTGTGTACTCCTCCCTTCAGAGGAGAGCACAAACAGGCTGTAACCAGAGTAGACAGAGAAGTGGGAGGCCGCGCTGCACAACTGAGCAACAAGACAAGTACATTAGAGGCTCTAGTGTGAGAAATCCACGCCTCACAGGTCCTCATCTGGCAGCTTCATTACATAGTACCCACAAAATGCCAGTGTCAACATTTACAGTGAAGAGGCGACTCCGGGATGCCGGCCTTCAGGGCAGAGGGGCAAAGAAAAAGCCATATCTGAGACTGGCTAATAAAAGGAAAAGATTAATATGGGCAAAAGAACAGACATTCGACAGAGGAAGATTGGAAAAAGTGTTATGGACAGACAAATCGAAGTTTGAGGTGTTTGGATCACACAGAAGAACATTTGTGAGACGCAGAACTACTGAAAAGATGCTGGAAGACTGCCTGACGCCATCTGTCAAGCATGGTGGAGGTAATGTAATGGTCTGGGGTTGCTTTGGTGCTGGTAAAGTGGGAGATTTGTACAATGTAAAAGCAATTTTGAATAAGGAAGACTCTCACTGCATTTTGCACCGCCATGCCATACCCTGTGCACAGTGCTTGATTGGAGCCAATTTCATCCTACAACAGGACAATGACCCAAAGCACAACCTCCAAATTATGCATGAATTATTTAGGGAAGAAGCTGGCAGCTGGTATCTATCTGTAATGGAGGGGCAGCCCAGTCACCAGATCTCAACCCTATAGAGCTGTTGTGGGAGCACCTTGACCGTATGGTACCAAAAAGTGCCAATCAAGGCAATCCAACTTGTGGAGGGGGGAAGCATGGGATGAAATATCTCCAGATTACCTCCGCAAATTAACAGCTAGAATGCCAAAGATCTGCAAAGCTGGAATTGTGCAGAGCAGCGTTCTGTGCCGAAAGCAAAGTGTGAAGAGAAAATTATTTCATGTAAAAATCATTGTTTCTGACCTCGTCACTGTCTGGACGATATCCTCTATTCATTATGCAACTCATCTGATAAATACAAGTATGATTATTCATAGAAAATACAATATTGTCTGGGTGACCCCAAACGTTTGAACTGTAGTGTAGGTGTGGCGTCCCAGGACCTGGTCGCCACAACAGCATTGCCCTCCCAAAGGGTTAATGCTGAGCCTGGAGGTAATTGGGAGGTCCATTGGCCAGCAAGTTTAACATCCAACGCAGTTCTCCCTCCGGCCAGCAGGGGGAGCTCTGAACCTGGAATTCCAGGGAGCATTCCTTAAGTCTGACCTGAGGGAGGAAGTAGTGTTCAGTCTG
The DNA here is from genome assembly GCF_048569485.1 of Anomaloglossus baeobatrachus. NCBI lineage: Eukaryota > Metazoa > Chordata > Amphibia > Anura > Aromobatidae > Anomaloglossus > Anomaloglossus baeobatrachus. Next base: position 125,013,617 of record NC_134364.1, read on the forward strand.
TAGAGAGAAGTAAAAGGAAGCAGACGCAGAGTGTGCTGTCCTGTGGATCTGGGGCCTGGAGCTGGAACAGCTTGGCCCAGGGAAGCAGGAGTAGCAGAGAGGCAGAGAAGAGACTCGGACATCGGAGTCTGTGGCCACCAGGGCTTAAAATACTCCCTGGTAGCCGAATCCGAAGGGCAGGAGAGCTGCAAGCACCTGGCCCATAAACAGCCCGAAGGTACAGCTGCAGCATCAGGGCCCGGTGTGGACTCCAGCAGAGAAGCACCAGAGAGGGCCTGCGCAGCCTACCACAGAGGGAAAGGGACGTACCACCGGTCCCAGCAGCAAAGAGGGCCATTGCTGGATCCAGAGAAGCAGGGTCCTATCGTAGTAAAGAAAGGAACTGGAGTAGGCCTCATACTCAGCTGGCCAGAAAGATCACCCCAAGTACTTCCAGGCCGACCGGATCCCCTTCACCACCTGTGACGGTCTCCCAGGATTGGACTGTTCCTAAAGTAAAAGAGGAAAAGGTAAAGAGACTGTTGTTTGTGCCTGGTTCTTTCATTGCCTGTCGGCCCTGCACCGTGTTAGCCACACAACACCATAGACTTTCACGAGCACTAACAGTGTCCCCGGGGCTCCGCTCCACCTGTGGGGAGCAGTACCACCATTGCTGCCGTATCATCACCCCGGAGGCCTCACACAGCAGCGGCGGCTTAATAGCCGCAGACCACAGGTGGCGTCACGAAACAAATACTTTAATTGCTCCCAAGTCACCAGCCATATTAAACTGACACCCACCAGGGCCACGGAGTCGGGCCCCGCCACCACTGACGTCCCCCGGACTAGTCCGGCCCGGCACCGGGTGCCCCATAGCCCTGGGGTGGGCGAGTCAACTTTTGGCGTCACAAACAGGATTTCGTGCCCGGTCCCAACGGGTACTGTGCACCTGCAGAAACTGTGCTTAAAAGACTGTGTTACTGTTTGCAAACTGCCGCCGCCATTAGCCTCGCCGAGCGCAGGAAGAAGGGGGGCGTGCCTGACAAAGAGCGCGAAGGGAGCGCGCCATCAGAGCAGAGCGCCGTTAACCCCGCGCGACCCAGAAGGGAATTTGAAAAGTGAACGGAGCCTGGTAAGGTTCACTAAGGGGGAGGAAGATGTCCGACTCGGAGGGAGGGCAGGTGGCTGCCATAGCTCGAGACTCCGCAGCACCAGCCGAAGCAATCCCAGTCGCCGTCGCCCCAACCCCCGCTGTAGCGCCGGTAATGCCGATCACAATGCCGTACATCCCGGGAGCAGAATGGCTGCCGCAGTACTCCGGGGAGTCACATACCCTGAGTGACTTCAGAGAAAGGCTGCACAGCTTGTTCCGGGTGTATCCGCTGACTGAGAGCCAGAAGGTGGGCATATTAATGGGGCAGCTAGCCGGCACAGCCCAGCGTGAAGTGAAGTCCTGGCCTGATACAGATAAAGGGACAGCAACCCAGATACTGGCCAAGCTAAAGAGTACTTTTGACACCCGCACCGCAGCAGAAATAAAGATGAGATTCTTTGGGTGCAAACAACGGGCCACAGACAGCATAAGGGACTATGCCTTAAACTTGCAGGAGGCCCTGAAAGCAGTTAAACAGGTGGACCCAGAGAGTGTACGTGAAGAAGACAAGCTCCTAACTGAGCAGTTCATAGAAGGGCTCCTGTCAGATGCCCACAGGACACAGCTGCGTATCATGGTCCTGCAGAACCCTGCTCTGGACTTTGCAAAGTTTAAGGACCATGCCATCCGGGTACTGAGAGAATCTACACCGAGTGACCCAGTACCCCTCCGGCCTCTTGCTATCACGTACCCAGGGGTGGTGCCTGCAACACGAGCCGCTGCAGGGGCTGAGGCGCAGTCCCTGGATAAGGATCCCACTGCAGAGCTCAGACAGCAGGTCCAGGAGCTGACCAAGACTGTAGCTGCCCTTGCCAAGACCGTGCAGTCTCTACAAGTGACCCCATCGCCTGCAAGAATCGAGTTGGCCTCCAGCCCAGATGACGTCCCATGGATGCGACAGAGGAGGATTCCGCCGACCCGAGGAAAAGATACAGACCGGTATGATTCAACGGGACAACCGATCTGCCGCCGCTGCAGCCAGGCGGGCCACATTGCACGACACTGTCCTTTAAATGGGCCGAGCCTGGGGCCAGGAGCCAACCCCCAGGTGTAAGGAAGCCCGGCTCAACCCCCAGTCGCAGCAAGTATGTGGGAGGACGCCCGGTCCTTCCTATTGTGCTGGATGGGATCCCTTTGAATGCCCTCCTGGATACGGGGTCCCAGGTAACAACCATCCCTTATAAACTGTACAAAGGATATTGGGCTGATTCAGACATTGACCATGGCCCAGATGATGATTTAACAATTGTGGCCAGTAATGGTCAGCCCTTACCTCAAATTGGGTATAAAGAAGTAACCATTAAAGTGGGGCGGGTAGAATTGCCATGTCAGGGGATGATAATTGTAGATATTGATCGCAAAGAATCTGACCCACTGCTAACCATTGGTACAAATGTGATAGAAAATTGTATTGCCGAAGTGATAGTTTTGTTGCAACAGGCGTCTGAAACTGCCAGCTCCGGGCAGCAGCGTGCCCTACAGAGGGAGATCCGAGCCCTGATGAGGAGGCAGCAGGTAGAGCTGGCCGGAGGAGAAATTGGCAGTGTGAGGGTAAGTGACCCCCTCCCCATTGCAATACCCCCAAGAGGTGAAATGTTGATATGGTGTCGGGCAGCAATAGGCCTCAAGGGTCAGGATTACCATGCCTTGGTAGAACCGGTGTATTCAGACAGTAGGCCTGGAGTCCTGATAGCCAGAGGGGTAGCAGATGTCCGCAAGGGGAGAGTGCCCGTCTGTGTCCTGAATTGTGGGGAGGAGGAAGCCAAATTGCCCCGGTACGCCACTGTAGCAAAACTGTACACTGTCAGTAACAATACCATCAAAGCAGTGGAACCCTTGATCCCGTCCGACCAGGCGGAAGACAATGGCTCCAAAGGGCAGCTGGAAGACTGGTGCCAAAAATTACATGTGGGCACCGACTCCACCCCCTCACACCAAAAGCATGGGGTTTACCGGGTGGTACAGGAGTACGAGCGGGTCTTCAGCAAACACCCCCTAGATTTTGGGCAGGTAAAAGGGGTTAAACATCAAATCCCCACGGGTGATCATCATCCCATTAAAGAGAGATACCGCCCTGTACCCCCAGCACAGTATCAGCGTGCCAAAGAAATGTTACGGGAAATGAAGGAGGCTGGGGTTATCAGAGATAGCTGTAGCCCTTGGGCAGCTCCACTAGTGCTCGTAAAGAAAAAAGATGGTACAATGAGAATGTGCGTAGATTACAGACAAATTAACCGCATTACACATAAAGATGCTTATCCACTACCCAGAATAGAGGAGTCACTAACAGCCTTAAAGTCAGCTAACTATTTCTCCACCTTGGATCTCACCAGTGGGTATTGGCAGGTTCCCGTGGCAGAGGCGGACAAGGAGAAGACTGCATTCACGACGCCAATGGGCCTCTGCGAGTTCAATTGTATGCCATTCGGCCTCTGCAACGCCCCAGGGACATTCCAAAGGTTGATGGAGTGCTGCTTGGGCCACCACAACTTTGAAACCGTGCTGTTGTACCTGGATGACGTCATAGTCTACTCCAAGACTTATGAAGACCACCTGAGGCACTTAGCAGAAGTGTTTGAGTCCTTGTCGGAATATGGCCTGAAGATAAAGCCGTCCAAATGTCACCTCTTGAAGCCAAAGGTACAGTACCTGGGTCATGTGGTCAGCGCAGAAGGTGTGGCACCTGATCCGGAGAAAGTCACCGTAATCAAGGACTGGCCAAGACCCACCACGGTAAAGGAGGTGCGGCAGTTCCTTTGGCTGGTGGGCTACTACCGAAGGTTCATTGATGGTTTCACAAAGATAGCAGCGCCCCTTCAAGATCTCCTGGTGGGCCAGCCAAAGCAGGCTAAGAAGCAGAGCCCTCCATTTGAATGGAGCAGCCAAATAGAAACATCCTTTGTCCGGCTGAAAGGGGCTCTCACAGGAAAAGAAATTCTGGCCTACTCTGACTACAGCCAGCCGTTTGTACTGTACACAGACGCCAGCAACGTGGGCCTGGGAGCAGTTCTGTCCCAGGTGCAGGGAGGCAGAGAGAAGGTGATAGCTTACGCCAGTAGGAAGCTTCGGCCCACAGAAAGGAACCCAGAAAACTACAGTTCCTTCAAGCTAGAGTTCCTCGCTATTGTTTGGGCAGTGACTGAACGCTTCAAGCACTATCTGGCATCGGCCAAGTTCACCATCTTCACGGACAACAATCCGTTGACACATCTGGCAACAGCCAAGCTAGGTGCGTTGGAACAGCGATGGATGGCCCGGCTGTCTAACTTTGACTTTACCATCAAGTACCGAGCTGGCAAGAAGAATAACAATGCTGATGCGCTGTCCAGAATGCCTCACTTACCCGAGTCTGGAGAAGACCTGGATGAACTCGAAGAGATAGAGTTACTGGCTTTCCATCACCAAGGTGTTTCCCAGTGTGAGCATGCTGTAGGAGTGAAGCGCTCGAGCCAGCACGAGGTCTCGGTCAACCCATTACTCCACCATAATTGGGAAGAGACACAGAACGGTGACCCGGCCGTGCGATTGGTCAAAGAAAAGCTAACACAAGCTGAGATCCATCTTGGCCCAGATGCTCCAGAAGAAGCCCAGCAGCTGTGGAAGGAGAGGGGACGACTGTTCACATACCAAGGCAAGCTCTGCAAGAGATATGTCAACTGGCGAACGAATTAACTCGTCTGGCAGATAGTGGTCCCACAGAGGGATGTTCCAATGGTCCTAGTAGCTTACCATGATAACGCAGGACACTTCGGGTGGAAGAAGTTGGAGACCCTACTCCGTGATCGGTTCTACTGGGTGCACATGAGAAAGACAGTCGAGAAGTGGTGCCAAGACTGTGGTCCGTGTAACCTGAGGCGGAAAGATGATGCCAGCCAGAGGTCTCCCCTACAGCCAATTGTCACGAAGCAGCCCCTGGAGTTGGTGGCCCTGGACCACGTGAAGTTAACACCAAGCCGGTCAGGCTATGTGTACGCCCTCACTATTGTGGACCATTACTCTCGTTTCCTGGTAGTAGTGCCCGTGAAGGACCAGACAGCCAGAACAGCAGCTAGAGCATTTCAGGCATACTTTTGTCGACCTCACGGTTACCCTGAAAGGGTACTGACTGATCAAGGTCCTGCATTCGAGGCAGAAGTGTTCCAAGAGTTCTGTAACATGTACGGTTGTAAGAAAATCAGAACCACACCGTACCACCCCCAAACCAATGGATTGTGCGAGAAGATGAACCATGTGGTTATTGATATGCTCAAGACTCTACCTCTGGAAGAAAGAAACCAATGGCCAGAGAAGTTACCAGATCTGGTAGACCTGTACAACCATATCCCAGTAAATTCGACCAACTGCAGCCCTGCTTACCTGATGCGAGCAAGACCTGGCAAGTTACCTGTAGACTTTGAGATGGGGACTGTGTCACCTGAAGCGGTTCAGGAGATAGAAGATTGGGATACAGAGCGACAACAGCAGTACCGCAAGGTCCAGGAATGCGTAGAAAGGAGCCTGTCCCAAGCAAGAACGAGACAAGAGCAGCATTACAATCAAACAGCTCCAGCAACTCCCTTAGCACCTGGAGAACAGGTCCTCAAGAAAAAGCGGAGGGCGCATAAATTAGATGATCAGTGGGAGAATGAACCCTACACCATTATCCCCTCCAACTTTGACAATAGTAAGGTATGCCTCATAAGCAAAGATGAAGGCAAGACCTATCAAGCAGTTTCTCGAGACCGCCTGAAAGCGTGCCCCGAACGGTGCAGAACCCAAAAAGAAGTAGAAGAAGTACAAGAAAGTCCCCAAAGTCCAGAAAAAGAGGAAGAGATGATCCAAACAATCCTTGGAAAATTCCCAAAAACTTGGACCCGAATAAACAATGCCATAGTGGTACCAGTGTTGACGTTCCCGCAGTTGGTCGAGCCAGAAACAGAAGAGGTTCCAGATCCACCTAAAGAACCGTCCGCTCCAACACGAGATGACACGCCAGCAGTGGAACAGGAGAATCAACCCCCTGTCAGTGGTGAACCTGTCATACCCTTGGCGACTCTCAGACCACGTAGGCAATCATCACGCATACCTATCAGGGTTAGGCCTACCTGTAGTGCTGAGGTAGAAGACACACCAAGTAGTCAGGGGCAGACACCAGAGCTACGCAGGTCCCAACGCAGCACTCGGGGACAGCCCCCTCCAAGGTATAGAGAGTAAAAAGAAAGAGTACTTATTAGAATGTAAATAGTTATGTGAAATGTCTGTAATGTTGTGTATAAAATGGTTTTTTTTTTGGTTGAGAAAATGGACAATTGGGCCACTGGACTATGGGTGGCCAACACCTAGCTGTACATAGTTAGCACCAGTGTGCTCAGCAACCCCTGAAGAAAAACCCGTCCGGCGTGCATAGAGTGGGGTCATCAATGCTCTGACGCACGCCCAGAGCCTACGTTGGGGGTTTTATCGCGGCGGGTCCCCCATGGAGCAGTGTAATGGACACCCGGCAGGGAGCCACACTGGACTCTTATAGTTGTTTAAGGTTGTAACATGTATGTCTTGTTTTGTTTTCTACAGTCCGGGAGTACTGAATTTAACTAAGGGGGAGTGTGGCGCCCCAGGACCTGGTCGCCACAACAGCATTGCCCTCCCAAAGGGTTAATGCTGAGCCTGGAGGTAATTGGGAGGTCCATTGGCCAGCAAGTTTAACATCCAACGCAGTTCTCCCTCCGGCCAGCAGGGGGAGCTCTGAACCTGGAATTCCAGGGAGCATTCCTTAAGTCTGACCTGAGGGAGGAAGTAGTGTTCAGTCTGTAGAGAGAAGTAAAAGGAAGCAGACGCAGAGTGTGCTGTCCTGTGGATCTGGGGCCTGGAGCTGGAACAGCTTGGCCCAGGGAAGCAGGAGTAGCAGAGAGGCAGAGAAGAGACTCGGACATCGGAGTCTGTGGCCACCAGGGCTTAAAATACTCCCTGGTAGCCGAATCCGAAGGGCAGGAGAGCTGCAAGCACCTGGCCCATAAACAGCCCGAAGGTACAGCTGCAGCATCAGGGCCCGGTGTGGACTCCAGCAGAGAAGCACCAGAGAGGGCCTGCGCAGCCTACCACAGAGGGAAAGGGACGTACCACCGGTCCCAGCAGCAAAGAGGGCCATTGCTGGATCCAGAGAAGCAGGGTCCTATCGTAGTAAAGAAAGGAACTGGAGTAGGCCTCATACTCAGCTGGCCAGAAAGATCACCCCAAGTACTTCCAGGCCGACCGGATCCCCTTCACCACCTGTGACGGTCTCCCAGGACTGGACTGTTCCTAAAGTAAAAGAGGAAAAGGTAAAGAGACTGTTGTTTGTGCCTGGTTCTTTCATTGCCTGTCGGCCCTGCACCGTGTTAGCCACACAATACCATAGACTTTCACGAGCACTAACAGTGTCCCCGGGGCTCCGCTCCACCTGTGGGGAGCAGTACCACCATTGCTGCCGTATCATCACCCCGGAGGCCTCACACAGCAGCGGCGGCTTAATAGCCGCAGACCACAGGTGGCGTCACGAAACAAATACTTTAATTGCTCCCAAGTCACCAGCCATATTAAACTGACACCCACCAGGGCCACGGAGTCGGGCCCCGCCACCACTGACGTCCCCCGGACTAGTCCGGCCCGGCACCAAGTGTCCCATAGCCCTGGGGTGGGCGAGTCATAGGTATAATGTTATAATCTGTATTAGTAATAATGGTAGCTAGGTTAAGGTTGATTGCACCGGTGTTGCTTCAGGAGAATAATCTATTCTTTATTTTGCCCAACACACCGCTGTGGTGTAATCTGCACTCGTCACATCTATGCTCACTGCCAGACATGGTCTCTTAGATGAAGTTGTTGGCTATCAAATTTGTCATTCACGTATTTTCAGATTCTTCTGAACTTCTCTAATTCGAAGAAATCAATGACAGATATGGCTAAGTAGAAAGGCAGACCTTTTGTGCTAGCAGCTCTGCCACGTTGTACATGCACAGTTTGGTACTTAGAGATACTGTATCCAGTCTCAAAAATGGAAATACTTCAGGGGATCACAGATTTGTCTAAACCTAAGAGCTACTCTGTGAATCATTCCATAAGGCTGGAGATAAATGGCTGGTGGATATGGAGGAGCAATAAAGCAAGGTGGACGGTACACAGAACTCTTCAGTTGTTGGTGCCAATAACCAGTCTAAAATTCTGAGCAGACATCTCTTGACAGATTTGGAAATCAAAAATAAACAAAAACAATCTTGGAATTATGAATGAGGTATTAACCGGATCCTACAAATCTGTCGCTGTCAGACAGGAGCCCTGAGAACAGCTGCGGATAGAGGCAGATCCCAGCTAGAAGATACAGCCAGCATCTGCCAGGTATGGCGTGGGCTCAGCACCAGAACCTGCTTCAAACCATTTACATGCAAACTGTGAGGGGAAATCTACGTCACAGGTCGTTAAGAGGTGCAGATGATGGAGCTATACAGAACAGTAATACTTATGAAGCCCAACAATTCATGGAGTGCATTCATTATTGGGTTAACTTCCCTTCTAGGAGCGGTTACTGATCAGTTCAGTTAGTGAGAGATTGTCGCACAGGATACGTGGACACTGCTTCAGCTGAAGGGATGCTTATGCAATACAGGTTAGGCATGAGGCTCAGGTCATGCGGTTGGCTCAGAGGAAGCTTCATTGTGTAGATCAGAAGCTGGAAAGATAGACAGGAGGTGTGCAATCTTGAGTAATGAGTACGGTGCGTCTTAACTAACCTGTCCGAGCTGGGTATAGCATATCACAGCTGACCACAATAACTGCCAGGCACATCTCTGGCCTCAATTGCTCTCCCTTCCAACCACAATGTAAGGGGAGGGGGATCCCAACTCCTCGCAGGACTCTCACATGTCAGAATTCATCAGGCCTACACCTTATCACAAAACACTTGTGGTCATTTCTCCTAAAACACTTTATGCTGCTGTTGTTAACAAAATAATGCTCCATGACATACTGTAACATCATGGAGCATGTCAGGGTGTTTGAAGAGGGCACAGAAGCAAAGCCAGCTCCACATAGGGCAGATGTCGGCTAAATTACAAAGCTAGCATCTGCCTCTAAGAGCAGCGATCGGGCTATTGTACCGCCCTGAGAGGGGCCCGGCCGCTTCTTCCGCTTGCTCGGGCTGAGCCACTCGAGGTCCGGGCTTGGGTTGTCGGTGGTGGTGGTGGGACGGGGCGCGCAGCCGGGGAGGGCTGCGCTGTCGTCTCACGGGTCGTGACGCCACCCACGGGTCGTGGTGACGGGATGCACCACCTCTGCGGCTGGAGTGAAGGCGGGCTCGTCCGGGATCGGTGTTGCGGCCGCAGCCGAGTTGTTAGCCCCTCCGTGGGTAGGGGCGGTGTATCCCGGGGCCCGGTTAGGGGGACTGGAGCGCTGATGTTGTTGTCGGGGTGCAGGGTGCCTTGCCGCGGTGTAGTGTCATGCCCGGATGGCACTGGTGTACTCACGATTGATTCACACTCAGAGTCACTGGTAAACCAAAGATCGGATTTGGTCGGTTCCCGCGGCCGCCTGCTGATGTCCCCTGTGGGGTTGATGGTGGCCCCTTTTCCCGTGCACCTCTGGTTGTTGTGTTTCGGCTCCCCCTGCCTGAGCAGTGGTAGCCCACTCCCCGGCGTTGAGCTGCTGGAGGAGCCCTCGGTTGCCCGCAGGCGCTGGCCCGTTGGGTCTTTGGCCCTTGGCGGTGGCGCTCACCCGGTCTCGGTGGGCTTTTGCCTTCTTTCGGGACTTTGGGTGTGGATGAACCCGTGAGGTCCAGCCAGCAATCAGTCAATTTGCCTATACTCAGTGGCTTCTAAGCTAGGACGGGGTCTGAGTACCCAGTTTCTGGTGCTCCGGTACACGGTTGACTCCCCGGTTTGGGACTGGCGGGCTCCAACCCAGGCCCGGTTCGTACGTTCCGCTGGTTGCTGTACCGGTACTCCTGCAGACGGCCACCACCGTCTGCCTGCCTGACGTTTCCAAGGGGCCCAGGCTCCTACCCGGGTCCCTGACAGCTGCTCCACTACCACTCAATGTCACTGCACAAACTAAAACTCAAAAACTGTTTGAACTTCCTGCCCCAGGACAGTAGTCTCCTCGGTGGGCGTGTCTTTCTGCCTGACTCTGCCCACCTGGTGTGCTCTACTGGCCCTGAGGGAGGCATCAGGTCTCCCTTTCGGGTGACGTGTGTATGACCTCACAGGGGATGGGGGTGTGTGTGTATGTGGTAGGTGTAATTACCTGTGACCCCTGGGGTCCAGGGCGTCACATACCCCCTTGGTTTAATGCAGACCGTCCGCGGTCTGCCCGACCAACTCCGGTTTATTTTTCTCTTTTTCAACTGTAAAACGGGAAAAACGGGAAAACACTTACAATTATAATAATATTTATACAAACTATGGTTACTGAAGGTCTTCCCATAACGGGAGGCATTTTGCTTTAACATTTCAAACTTTATTAAACGGAACGGGTTCATGTCCTTCCACCTTTCCCACCCAAACAACCTAGCCTTGATGCTGCCCCTAAGAAATGGGCAGCACCCCTTTTCTCCAGTCCGGAAACAGGAACATGGAAGGTCACCCAGGCGGGAACGGGTACAGTGCAGCGCACCCTGCTGTTGTCAAAGGCTCCCCGGAGGATAGTCACCGGTCTCGGTGGTGACCGGACTCCAGCCTGCTCTGCTGGGGGTCCTACCTCCAATCTGCCTCTCCGGAGGCTAACGGAACGGGAAGGCATGTTAAAGTGGCAGGTAGGGCAATATTTACAAGCCCAAAAGTTTTTGGGTGGCCGGCAAGTCCACGGCCTTGTCCATGAGCAGTCACTCACGCAACAGGGTTGTCAACGGGGTTTCACACAAGTCCCAAAGGGGACGGGCACTTCATAGCCAACGGGCTACCACAAAACACTGTAGGTCCTAACGGGGACCAGGCAGCCGGAACTGCTACCTCACTTTCTTTCTTTAAACAGCGATCTTGTGGCGCAGCTGCCGTAGCTGCCGCTCCCAGTGTGGAGCATCTTCAACCTGCTCCGGGTCAGCTTGTGTGGGGGATGGGCCCAACTGGAATCCCTCCGTGCCGGCTACGACCGGAACCTTCGGTAAAGAGGGACCCCGCTGTGACGTGGCCTGTTCTGCCGCTTGGCAGCTACATCCCCGCCGTGCCTCAGCCGAGGCCGGGTGTCTGGGAGCGGGCATCAGGACTTGCAGTGCTGGCTTCGGGTTGAATATCGCCTACATTGCAGCCGGGATGGAAGCCGGGACGGGTACCAGGGCGGTGACAAAGGTAAGGCCCGGGGGCCCCAGGTCTGGGCCCTCTCCCCCAGACGCTGCGGGCACCGCTACCGGTGACAGGGGTAACGGGTCGGTCGGGGTGGTGGCCGCGGGCATGAGCAGTGAGGGAGGTGGCGTGGTGAATGGCAGCAGGCCGGGCCCCTCAGCCGCAGCGGCCGTTCCCTCGGGGACATAGGGGCGTGGGTCGCTTACCCGCTCCTCTGAGGCCACCTCCACTTCGTATGCCCGCACGGTTGTGACCAGGCCCTTCTTCTCCGGCGTCCACTCCGCCATCATGGAGTGGACCCTGGCCTGGAGCTCCTGGCACATCTTGCTGCTGGATCCAGGAACGTGTTTCGGCAGAGTCCTGGCGTCCCTGCACGCTGCAGCGCTAGTTACATGCCGCCATTCTTCGCCCGCTTCCCCCTCGGTTTTCTCTTTGCACTCCTCCTTCAGGGGCGGGGCTTCACTTTCGCGCCTTCACTGCTCGGGGAAGACGACTCGAGCGGGAAACTTTCGAGCCAAGATGGCGGGACTTCAACTTTTTCGGCAGGACGCCGCTGACGGAAACTTCTAAGGTGCACTTTCCACAGATAAGCGGACTGTCTAAATCCTGTTCGTGACGCCAGAAGAGTCGATGTGTACCACCCTGAGAGGGGCCCGGCCGCTTCTTCCGCTTGCTCGGGCTGAGCCGCTCGAGGTCCGGGCTCGGGTTGTCGGTGGCACGAGCACCTCCGGACCGGGGGCCACGACGCTCTGTTAGAGGGGAGAGGAAGTGGGGTGGTGGTGGTGGTAGGACAGGGCGCGCAGCCGGGGAGGGCCGCGCTGTCGTCGCACGGGTCGTGACGCCACCCACGGGTCGTGGTGACGGGATGCACCACCTCTGCGGCTGGAGTGAAGGCGGGCTCGTCCGGGATCGGTGTTGCGGCCGCAGCCTAGTTGGTAGCCCCTCCGTGGGTAGGGGCTGTGTGTCCCGGGGCCCGGTGGGTGGGACTGGAGCGCTGATGTTGTTGTCAGGGTGCAGGGTGCCGTGCCGCGGTGTAGTGTCGTGCCCGGATGGAACTGGTGTACTCACGATTGATTCACACTCAGGGTCACTGGTAAACCAAAGTTCGGATGTGGTCGGTTCCCACGGCCGGCTGCTGATGTCCCCTGTGGGGTTGATGGTGGCCCCTTTTCCCGTGCACCTATGGTTGTTGTGATTCGGCTCCCCCTGCCTGAGCAGTGGTAGCCCGCTCCCCGGCGTTGAGCTGCCGGAGGAGCCCTCAGTTGCCCGCAGGCGCTGGCCTGTCGGCTGTTTGGCCCTTGGTGGTGGCGCTCACCCGGTCTCGGTGGGCTTTTGCCTTCTTTCGGGACTTTGGGTGTGGATGAACCCGTGAGGTCCAGCCAGCAATCAGTCAATTTGCCTATACTCAGTGGTTTCTAAGCTAGGATGGGGTCTGAGTACCCGGTTTCTGGTGCTCCGGTACACGGTTGACTCCTTGGTTCGGGACCGGCAGGCTCCAACCCAGGCCCGGTCCGTACGGTTCCGCCGGTTGCTGTACCAGTACTTCTGCAGACGGCCACCACCGTCTGCTTGCCTGATGTTTCCAAGGGGCCCAGGCTCCTACCCGGGTCCCTGACAGCTGCTCCACTACCACTCACTGTCACTGCACAAACTAAAACTCAAAAACTGTTTGAACTTCCTGCCCCAGGACAGTAATCTCCTCGGTGGGCGTGTCTTTCTGCCTGACTCCGCCCACCTGGTGTGCTCTACTGGCCCTGAGGGAGGCATCAGGTCTCCCTTTCAGGTGACGTGTGTGTGACCTCACAGGGAATGGGGGTGTGTATGTGGTAGGTGTAATTACCTGTGACCCCTGGGGTCCAGGGCATCACACCATCACACCAGCATCTGCCTCTGACAGCAGCGATCGGGCCATCACACCAGCATCTGCCTCTAACAGCAGCGATCGGGCCATCACACCAGCATCTGCCTCTAACAGCAGCGATCAGGCCATCACACCAGCATCTGCCTCTGACAGCAGTGATCGGGCCATCACACTAGCATCTGCCTCTGACAGCAGCGATCGGACCATCACACCAGCATCTGCCTCTGACAGCAGCGATCGGGCCATTACACTAGCATCTGCCTCTGACAGCAGTGATCGGCCCATCACACCAGCATCTGCCTCTGACAGCAGCGATCGGGCCATCACACCAGCATCTGCCTCTGACAGCAGCAATCGGGCCATTACACTAGCATCTGCCTCTGACAGCAGCGATCGGGCCATCACACTAGCATCTGCCTCTGACAGCAGTGATCGGGCCATCACACCAGCATCTGCCTCTGATAGCAGTGACGGGCCATCACACCAGCATCTGCCTCTGACAGCAGTGACGGGCCATCACACCAGCATCTGCCTCTGACAGCAGCGATCGGGCCATCACACCAGCATCTGCCTCTGACAGCAGCGATCGGGCCATCACACCAGTATCTGCCTCTGACAGCAGCGATCGGGCCATCACACCAGCATCTGCCTCTGACAGCAGCGATCGGGCCATCACACCAGCATCTGCCTCTGACAGCAGCGATCGAGCCATTACACTAGCATCTGCCTCTGACAGCAGCGATCGAGCCATCACACCAGCATCTGCCTCTGACAGCAGTGACGGGCCATCACACCAGCATCTGCCTCTGACAGCAGCGATCGAGCCATCACACCAGCATCTGCCTCTGACAGCAGCGATCGAGCCATCACACCAGCATCTGCCTCTGACAGCAGCGATTGGGCCATCACACCAGCATCTGCCTCTGACAGCAGCGATCGAGCCATCACACCAGTATCTGCCTCTGACAGCAGCGATCGAGCCATTACACTAGCATCTGCCTCTGACAGCAGTGATGGGCCATCACACCAGCATCTGCCTCTAACAGCAGCGATCGAGCCATCACACCAGTATCTGCCTCTGACAGCAGCGATCAGGCCATCACACCAGTATCTGCCTCTGACAGCAGTGATGGGCCATCACACCAGCATCTGCCTCTAACAGCAGCGATCGAGCCATTACACTAGCATCTGCCTCTAACAGCAGCGATCGAGCCATCACACCAGTATCTGCCTCTGACAGCAGCGATCAGGCCATCACACCAGTATCTGCCTCTGACAGCAGCGATCAGGCCATCACACCAGTATCTGCCTCTGACAGCAGCGATCAGGCCATTGTGAAGCCCCGAGAACGCTGTGTCGGTGCATTACCTTCAGGGACTCCACTGGCTCAGTCTGGTCACAGGTAGGAAACCTTCTTGTAGGATTATCGTGACGCCACTCTCAGAATTGCGGTCAGTGGGGACCGCCACTGCAGGTTAAGGGATGCCTGGGGCTGATGGTGGGTGCAGTTAGTTGTAAAAGCCTCCTGAGAGTGAGGCAAGCCCCAGGGCCCTGTGTAGGTGTGTAGAACCACAAGGCGCAGAATAACTCCACACAAGCAGGATGTCTTTCAGGGGTTTTACTCACAGTTGATGGCAGGGTGAGTAACCCGGGCGTAGCTGGGATGAACCAGGCTGGAACCAGGTATCCTTCAGGCTGACTGATGATGGTGACTACCGACTTGCCTTCCTTAGCCCTTGGTGGTTTGGGGTAACCCCGACTTTTAGTCCCTATGGGGGTCACCCAGGGAAGTTGCTGAAGCCTCTCTCCCCTTCGTTTGGTTGCCGTTTGCTTGTCGCCTGGACCAGATCACTCCAGCTGCTTGCCTCCTGTGAACTATGGGCCCTAACTGTGGCTACGTGGCTGCGGCTTTTGGGTGTTGTGGTGTGGGCTTTGAGGGCCCCACACCGGCAGGTTTAGCGAGGAAAGGTAGATCTATCCCCGCTCCGGGATCTGCCGCCCGTTTGGGCCTAGTACTCCCTAGCAGTCTCCTTACTTCCCACTCCGTGCTCTCTCTTTAGCTGAAGATGGATTTCGGGTAGCACTCCTAGGTGACCGTTCTCCCCCGTCGGTAGCCACTGCGCGGGCGCTGTTAGACTGCAACAGCCCCAGGGGTCTGCTCTCCTCGGAGCTCCCTGGACTCTGCCCTAAACCGGCTCACTGCTCCTCCTCTCCTGTTCTTGCCTACGCCACCTAGCAACCAGGCTCTCTTACCACACCCCTTGAGTGGAGATGGAGGCTTTTGGCCCCCTCCACTATTCCAGTGGAGGTGAAGGCTTTGCCCCCTCCTGGGATCCCCAGGGGTCCTCCCAAAGGTACATGTGTGAGACCTGATCACTATGCGCCTGTGTAGTCACACCTCGGTCAGCCTTCTGGATTACCTGTATTGTACTGTCCCCAGTATGGGTGCAGTACTCAGTGGTGCCTGACCAGGTCAGGGGCGCCACATTCCCCCTTAGTTATCACCAGCACGTCCTCGGGCTGCAAGACAACATTTTAAAATGCATAAAACAGTAAAACATGGTAAAACATTTAAAACCACCAGGTACCATACATCACCACCCTCCACCCACAAGTCCGTTAACCCACCCAAACCCTTTCAGGAGGCAGGTCACCGGTCCTTTTGGTAACCAGGTCTGGGCCATCCGTTTCCCCAGACCTTTCCTCCAATCTGCCTCTCCTGTTGGCCGCGCCTTCAGCCACTTCTGGCAGGATGTAGAGGCGGCTTTCATGGGCTGGTGGTCTTCAGGGCATACCTGGCCTGGTGAAGCCGCGCCTTCAGCCACTTCTGGCAGGATCCAGAGGCGGCCTTCACAGTTGGTGCTGACCAGGTACCCTCTTTGTGGTGGAGAGCCAGGCCCCATAAACAGGCATGCTCTCTGGTTGCAGGTAAGCCAAGGCCCTATATACGGACGTGCTCCCTGGTTGCAGACGAGCCAAGCCCCTAAACAGGCTGACTCTGGTGGTGGTGGTGCCCTCTGGTGTAACTATTTACACTGCGAGAGTTTGTGGCTATAGCCAGTTCATAGCCTTAAGGTTCATTTCTCACATTAGTTTATGTGGGCACATCTCTTAAACAGTAACGTTGCAAACTTTCAAACTGGTCAAAACAGTAACTTGGTGTACTTCTTACTTTATGCAGATTCCTCCTCACCAGGGCTTGGGCCTGTAGGGCTGCGGCACCTGCTGCTTTCTCGGTCTTTTTCATCGTCCGTGGTGGTCTCATCGGTGGGTTCTTTGTCGGTTCTTTCTCTATCTTTCCTTTCTTCCTCTGTGTCTGTTTCTTTTTCTTTAGGACATGGCGTAACATCTAGGGCATACCAGCCTCTTTCTCCTTGATGCATGGTAAACTGCACTGTGTCTCCCATCCTTAGGTTCCTTCCAGGATGTCCTCTGGGCAAATGAGCTCTAACGTCTCTTCTGTTGACAAAAATGCCTTCTTTCATACCAGGTGCTACTATGAAGCCGTATCCTGATTTTAGGCTAAAATCTTCCACTACTCCTCGACAAAGGGGTCCTCTGACCTGGGCTTTGGCTCTTCTCAGGAACCGTTTCTCCTCTAGGTCTCTGGCCGTTATTTCATCTCTCTGCTCTGGGGACTGCGGTGCAGGGAAAGACTGGGTTCTGTTACGGCGCCGTGTCTTGCGGGCTGGATTCTGCGAGGTACAGCTTACAAGCTCCCAGGTGAGGCTTTGGGGCGGATCTTCTTCAGCAGAGGGTATCGGGTCTTCTTCGTCCCAGCGGGAGTATGGCAACATCTCTGGCTCGGGGTATGAATCCACTGCTGATGGCTCCGGAGTCAGCTCCTCAGCCTTCTGGCCTCCCCTCCCCCTTAGTTCTTCGGGACACTCCTGTCGTGGCAGTGCTGGGGATGGACTTTCATCAGCAGGCCCGGGCGGGGGACTCTTTGGCGTGGTTGCTGCAGAAGTCGCCTTGGGGGTATGCGGAGGGAGCAGATACCGGTCCACCATCTCCTGTGGGAACTTGGCCTCCAGGTCAGCCTTCAGTCTCCAGTATTCGGGGTCCGCACCTATCAGGGACTTCCTAGCGGGGACTTCTTTAGACTGGGGAGCGGTGTCTGCTCTGGCCTTGCAGGCCGGGGTAAACAATGGTACGTCTGTCTTGTCTTGGCGGGCCGCGCCTGGCATGGCGGCGGCCTGGTCTTGGCGGGCCGCGCCCGGCATGGCGGCGGCCTGGTCTTGGCGGGCCGCGCCCGGCATGGCGGCGGCCTGGTCTTGGCGGGCCGCGCCTAGCATGGCGGCGGCCTGGATCAGCGTCGCTGTTGCAGCTGGCGTCTTAGCGGGCTTCGCTACTATGGCCGGTTGTTGGCGGGCCGGGCAGGGCATCGCTGCGGCGGCCTGGATCGGCGTCGCTGTCGCGATGGGATCTTTGCAGGCTGGGCTGGGCGTCGCTGCAGCGATCTGGGCTTGGCGGGCCGCACCTGACGTGGCGGCGGCCTGGTTCGGCGTCGCCGCGCCGGGCGCCTCTTCAGGGACCGCGGGCGTGGCAGCAGGGATCGGGGCACTCGCGCTGGCAGGGGCAACACTGGACTCACCCATCGTTGGCAGCATCGGGGTCTGAGTCGTCACCGTCCGGTCTGGCACTCGGCGCGCGGCTCTCCCCTCATAGGCCTGAACCGCCGCGGTCATTTCCAGAAACTCCGCACGTCCCTCTCTGATCTGCCTTCCGACCCTGGCCTCCAGTTGATCGCAGAACTCGGCAAGCTCCCGACACCACCAGGCAGTGGAGCCTGGCTCTGGGTCTCGGTGTTCAGACGCCATTTTCTCTAGCAGCAGACTTCTGGCTCCCTTTCTGTCCCGACATCTCTGAACGCTTCCGCTCTCTTCGCTGGCGAGGTCAGGACTCTGCAGGGTATCTCTGGGTAGCCACACCTCTTCGTGGGCGGTAACTTCTCCCAGCGCGGGCTGCTGTTGTTTTTCAGCGCGCTTTTCATGGTGGCAATATGGCGGCGCTTCCAATTTTTCAAGCGGACCGCCCAGGCACATGGTCACCTGTCTGAACAGGTCTAGTCCTTATCCTGTTCGTGACGCCAGATGTGAAGCCCCGAGAACGCTGTGTCGGTGCATTACCTTCAGGGACTCCACTGGCTCAGTCTGGTCACAGGTAGGAAACCTTCTTGTAGGATTATCGTGACGCCACTCTCAGAATTGCGGTCAGTGGGGACCACCACTGCAGGTTAAGGGATGCCTGGGGCTGATGGTGGGTGCAGTTAGTTGTAATAGCCTCCTGAGAGTGAGGCAAGCCCCAGGGCCCTGTGTAGGTGTGTAGAACCACAAGGCGCAGAATAACTCCACACAAGCAGGATGTCTTTCAGGGGTTTTACTCACAGTTGATGGCAGGGTGAGTAACCCGGGCGTAGCTGGGATGAACCAGGCTGGAACCAGGTATCCTTCAGGCTGACTGATGATGGTGACTACCGACTCGCCTTCCTTAGCCCTTGGTGGTTTGGGGTAACCCCGACTTTTAGTCCCTATGGGGGTCACCCAGGGAAGTTGCTGAAGCCTCTCTCCCCTTCGTTTGGTTGCCGTTTGCTTGTCGCCTGGACCAGATCACTCCAGCTGCTTGCCTCCTGTGAACTATGGGCCCTAACTGTGGCTACGTGGCTGCGGCTTTTGGGTGTTGTGGTGTGGGCTTTGAGGGCCCCACACCGGCAGGTTTAGCGAGGAAAGGTAGATCTATCCCCGCTCCGGGATCTGCCGCCCGTTTGGGCCTAGTACTCCCTAGCAGTCTCCTTACTTCCCACTCCGTGCTCTCTCTTTAGCTGAAGATGGATTTCGGGTAGCACTCCTAGGTGACCGTTCTCCCCCGTCGGTAGCCACTGCGCGGGCGCTGTTAGACTGCAACAGCCCCAGGGGTCTGCTCTCCTCGGAGCTCCCTGGACTCTGCCCTAAACCGGCTCACTGCTCCTCCTCTCCTGTTCTTGCCTACGCCACCTAGCAACCAGGCTCTCTTACCACACCCCTTGAGTGGAGATGGAGGCTTTTGGCCCCCTCCACTATTCCAGTGGAGGTGAAGGCTTTGCCCCCTCCTGGGATCCCCAGGGGTCCTCCCAAAGGTACATGTGTGAGACCTGATCACTATGCGCCTGTGTAGTCACACCTCGGTCAGCCTTCTGGATTACCTGTATTGTACTGTCCCCAGTATGGGTGCAGTACTCAGTGGTGCCTGACCAGGTCAGGGGCGCCACACCATCACACCAGTATCTGCCTCTGACAGCAGCGATCAGGCCATCACACCAGTATCTGCCTCTGACAGCAGCGATTGGGCCATCACACCAGTATCTGCCTCTGACAGCAGTGAACGGGCCATCACACCAGCATCTGCCTCTGACAGCAGAGATCGAGCCATTACACTAGCATCTGCCTCTGACAGCAGTGAACGGGCCATCACACCAGCATCTGCCTCTGACAGCAGCGATCGGGCCATCACACCAGTATCTGCCTCTGACAGCAGTGAACGGGCCATCACACCAGCATCTGCCTCTGACAGCAGCGATCGGGCCATCACACCAGCATCTGCCTCTGACAGCAGTGATCGGGCCATCACACCAGCATCTGCCTCTGACAGCAGCGATCGGGCCATCACACCAGCATCTGCCTCTGACAGCAGTGATCGGGCCATCACACCAGCATCTGCCTCTGACAGCAGCGATCGGGCCATCACACCAGCATCTGCCTCTGACAGCAACGATCGGGCCATCACACCAGCATCTGCCTCTGACAGCAGCGATCAGGCCATCACACCAGCATCTGCCTCTGACAGCAGCGATCGGGCCATCACACCAGCATCTGCCTCTGAGCAGTGATCGAGCCATCACACCAGCATCTGCCTCTGACAGCAGCGATCAGGCCATCACACTAGCATCTGCCTCTGACAGCAGCGATCGGGCCATTACACCAGCATCTGCCTCTGACAGCAGCGATCAGGCCATCACACCAGCATCTACCTCTGACAGCAGCGATCGGACCATCACACCAGCATCTGCCTCTGACAGCAGTGATCGGGCCATCACACCAGTATCTGCCTCTGACAGCAGTGATCGGGCCATCACACCAGCATCTGCCTCTGACAGCAGCGATCAGGCCATCACACTAGTGTGGCGCCCCTGACCTGGTCAGGCACCACTGAGTACTGCACCCATTCTGGGGACAGTACAATACAGGTAATCCAGATGGCTGACAGGGGTGTGGAACACAGGCGCATAGTGACCAGGTCTCACACATGTACCCATGAGAGGACCCCTGGGGATCCCAGGAGGGGGCAAAGCCTATACCTCCACTGGAATAGTGGCAGGGGGTTAAAAAAGCCTCCATCTCCTCTCAAGGGGTGTGGTGGAGAGTCTGGTTGCTAGGTGGCGTAGGCAAGAACAGGAGAGGAGGAGCAGTGAGTCAGTTAGAGGGAGAACTCCAGAGGGCTCAGTGAGGAGCAGACCTGTGGGGCTGATGCTGTCTAACAGCGCCCGCGCAGTGGCTACAGACGGGGGAGAACGGTCAACTAGGAGTGCTGCCTGAAAGCCAGCTTCAGCTAGAGAGTGCACGGAGTGGGAAGTAAGGAGACTGCTAGAGAGCACCAGGCCCAACCGGGCGGCAGATCCCGAAGCGGGGATAGATTCACCTTTCCCTGCTAAACCTGCCGGTGTGGGGCTCTTAAAGCCCACACCACAACACTACAAAAGCCGCAGCCACGTAACCGCAAGATTGGGCCCATAGGTCACAGGAGGCAAGAGGCTGGAGTGGCCTGGTCCGGGGAACAAGCACACGGCAAACAACAAGGGGAGAGAGGCTGCAGCATCTTCCCTGGGTGACCCCCATAGGGACTCAAAGTCGGGGTCACCCCAAACCACCAAGGGCTAAGGAAGGCGAGTCAGTAGTCACCCTCATAAAGTCAGCCTGAAGGATACCTGGTTCCTACCTGGTTCATCTCAGCTACGCCCGGGTTACTCACCCTGCCACCTGAAGTGAGTAAAAACCCTGAAAGACATCCTGCCTGTGTGGTCATTCTGCGACTTGTGGTACTACAAACCTACACAGGGCCCTGGGGCTTGCCTCACTCTCAGGAGGCTACTACATCTAACTGCACACACCATCAGCCCCAGGCGACCCTCAACCTGCAGTGGCGGTCCCTACTGGCCGCAATACTGAGAGTGGCGTCACGATCAAAACAGAAGATTCCCTACCAGTGACGGAGATCCAGCAACGTGGAGTCCCTGAAGGTAACGCACCGACACCGACACAGCACCTGTGGGGCTTCACACTAGCATCTGCCTCTAACAGCAGTGATCGGGCCATCACACCAGCATCTGCCTCTGACAGCAGCGATCGGGCCATTACACCAGCATCTGTCTCTGACAGCAGCGATCAGGCCATCACACCAGCATCTGCCTCTGACAGCAGTGATCGGGCCATCACACCAGCATCTGCCTCTGACAGCAGTGATCGGGCCATCACACCAGCATCTGCCTCTGACAGCAGCGATCGGGCCATCACACCAGCATCTGCCTCTGACAGCAGCGATCGGGCCATCACACTAGCATCTGCCTCTGAGCAGTGATCGGGCCATCACACCAGCATCTGCCTCTGACAGCAGCGATCGGGCCATCACACTAGCATCTGCCTCTGACAGCAGCGATCGGGCCATTACACCAGCATCTGCCTCTGACAGCAGCGATCAGGCCATCACACTAGCATCTGCCTCTAACAGCAGTGATCGGGCCATCACACCAGCATCTGCCTCTGACAGCAGCGATCGGGCCATTACACCAGCATCTGTCTCTGACAGCAGCGATCAGGCCATCACACCAGCATCTGCCTCTGACAGCAGTGATCGGGCCATCACACCAGCATCTGCCTCTGACAGCAGTGATCGGGCCATCACACCAGCATCTGCCTCTGACAGCAGCGATCGGGCCATCACACCAGCATCTGCCTCTGACAGCAGCGATCGGGCCATCACACTAGCATCTGCCTCTGAGCAGTGATCGGGCCATCACACCAGCATCTGCCTCTGACAGCAGCGATCGGGCCATCACACTAGCATCTGCCTCTGACAGCAGCGATCGGGCCATTACACCAGCATCTGCCTCTGACAGCAGCGATCGGGCCATCACACCAGCATCTGCCTCTGACAGCAGCGATCGGGCCATCACACTAGCATCTGCCTCTGACAGCAGTGATCGGGCCATCACACCAGCATCTGCCTCTGACAGCAGCGATCGGGCCATCACACTAGCATCTGCCTCTGACAGCAGCGATCGGGCCATCACACTAAGCAGCTTATCTTGATCCTGTGGGCATGAGTATCATGATTTTCAGGAGAAGCGTCACCAGCAGATCTTTGCAAATCCCTGCCTCCCTAACATTGCGCAGGAATCCCAGTATACACACACCAACGTCATTGGGGCAATATGCGCAGGAGGCAGCAGTGACATCCAGTCATTACCACCGGCCTTGAAATCTTGTGGCTGACTGTGCCATATGTCAGCACTGCCTCTTTGGGCACGCGCAGTGCGTCGTTGAAGCCGGGGAGTGGACACCAGGATTACTGTGCATTGTCGGGGGAACAGAGGTGCTCAAAAGGTCATTTGTGACGCAGCTTGTGTAGATAATGTTACTCACGCCCACGAGGGTGTACTAACTTGATTAGTGGGAATACTAGTCTGGGGAAAACAACATTTCCATAATTAGTAACCCTGTAATTAATATTACAGGTAAAAAAATTGATTTTTGTCAGATTAAAAAATTAGTAAGACAATAAAACAAGCATGCTAGAAAGGGTGTAATGCAAGTGTGATGCCCTGGCAGGGCCAGGTTGTCACAGAGACTGCACAAATCTTCCACGTGCAGGGCTCCATCCTCCTTGGCACACCAACACAAACCCACACCCAGGTGCAGAACACCAGGCAGCAAAGCCTAGTCACCCCGCCTGACAATAGGGACACACCAGTGGGCGGGGCCAAGTGGATGGTGACGCCCACCTAGGGGTCCTGAGGTGTTCTGGGAGGGAACAAGACAATTGAAGTTAGAGTTCAGTGCAAACAGAGGAAGTGAGAGGAGTGTGGAGTGAGAGCGGAGTCAGGGGTTGGAGACTCTGGACTACCGGATTACTGACTAGGTGGCAGTCGGCAGACAAGGCCACAGGAGACATAGATCCAGTCGCGGGAGACCTTATGTGGACCGGGGCAGGGTTGTAGCCCGCCGGTGCTGACAGCGGGAATCCGGTCCGGATGCCGTGCACAGTCGGGGTGCCTGGACCCTAGGGCGAGGACTGCTTCAAGCCCCTTCTCAATTAGCCAGCAGGGGACAAGATTCCACGTCTTGTCCCACCAGCAAGCCCAGAGAGTGAGACGGAAGCCCAACGAGGGGGATAGGGCTCCGCAATTGCCTGCTAAGATCCCACGGGTCAGTTCTCACTGGCCACAGCTCCCAACACACAGAATCACCAGAAGTGGACTTCCCCGTTCCAAGCGGAGTAGTCAAACTAAGGACACAAACACTAAGTGCAAAAGGAAGGGACCCCTGTTTGCTGTACCAGGGTGTGGGACCCAAATACACCCGCCGGAGGTCACCGGTCACTGACAATTTGGTTTACCACTTGGGCTTTGTGTGAACTGTGAGTACACCATTACCTCCCGCACCAGCCCTGCAGAATACGCTCCGCAGCATCCTTCCCCATACACCTGTGCCCAGGGACAACACCTCCCCTACCCGTGGAGGAGATACTGTACCATCCTGCTGCACCGCTCCATCAGCCCCGAGCGCCCCATAGCAAGGCAGTGGCGGTATCACCAACCATCACTGCAACCCACAGGTGGCGTCACTGACAAACTCTTCCCTTGTAAATACCCCCTTTTTATTGTTGTGGGCGGCGGGCTGCTGCGCGAGCCCCGGATCCGGCTGCCACTCGAGCCACAGCCACGATCCCGGATCCGAGCACCTCGGGTAGCCTTCCCTGCCGTGGTCAGTCAACCTTGCCCACAACAGAAGCAGGAAACACAAGGAAGCGGTTTTGGAGTCCTGGGGCTGCGGTCAGGTTCCATTTAAACTTTGTGTTTAGCATTTATGGTAATTAAAACTTCTTGAAGCCTGATCATTCAATTAATACACTGCTATACTTCAGTGTATTATGCCGGTCAACACAATGGTGACAGACATCATATTACGATTTATTTATATTGCAGCATCATATTCCGCAGTATTATACAGACACCAACCAAACCTATAAACAGAAAGAGTCATAAATCCACCATAGTGAAGAATTAGATGTGTCTATTTAACATACACAATACAACAAATACAATAAAAGGCATAGCGCTACTGAGGAAAACAAATGAAGAGAGCACCAAGTTGCAGATCAACCTAACATAGGGTGGTGATAAAGTGCACATACATGATAGCAGCAAAAGTAAGAGGGACCACATGCCCATAATAAAGTGCACATGCGTAATAGCAACAGAGATATTCAGCTCCGAAAAAAGAAGCACTCACCCATAATACCCCGGAATAAGTAAAGTGGTGCGTCTCCAAAACCCCGATGCGTGTTTCGAGTGGGCTTCTTCGGGGGGTCATAAAGTTAGTGTGTTCCTCAGGGTTTCTATAATCCCATTCCCAGATCCTACAGAGGTAATGCAGCCACGTGCGACAGAACCGAGGAGGGGAAAACCCCCTACAGACGTCATACTCATAAAAATAAATACGAGAGAACCAGGGTCTCAAGTGCAAAATAATTTATTACATGCAATTGACCAGTGATATATATGTAAAAAAGAGTGGACAAAGTAATAAAAACAGAACATGAATAGCAGCACAAAAGTAGTTTGGCATGATGATATTTATCCATATATCAAACAGTTTTTTATGGGGATGTAAACAATCATATATAGATAATATAGTAATAATATAGTAAAGATAGTAAAGTGCCAAGTGCTAACTAAGGTGACCAGTGCATCAGTTATGTTTACAGAAAGAAAGACTCCCCCGTCACTCACCAAGACCCCGACGCACGTTTCCCATGAGCTTCATCGGGGGGTCATAAAGTTAAGGCTGCTTTACACGTAGCGACATCGTTAGCGATGTCGCTGGTGAAAGCACCCGCTTCTGACGGTTGTGCGTCACGGGCAAATCGCTGCCCGTGGCGTACAACATCGCTCGGACCCGTCACATGTACTTACCTGCCTAGCGACGTTGCTGTGGCCGGCGAACCGCCTCCTTTCTAAGGGGGTGGTTCGTGCGGCGTCACAGCAACATCACACGGCAGCCGTCCGATAGAAGTGGAGGAGCGGAGGGCAGCCGAAAGAAAGTGACACCCACCTCGTTGCCGGAGGACGCAGGTGAGGTGTTGTTCCTCGTTCCGGGGGTGTCACACGTAGCGATGTGTGCTGCCTCAGGAACGACGAACAACCTGCGTCCTGCAACAGCAACGATATTTGGGATTAGAACGACGTGTCAACGATCAACGATTAGGTGAGTATTTTTGATCGTTGGCGGTCATTCGTACGTTTCACACGCAACAACGTCGCTAACGAGGCTGGATGTGCGTCATGAATTCCGTGACCCCAACAACATCTCGTTAGCGATGTCGTTGCGTGTAAAGCCCCCTTCAGTGTGTTCCCCAGGGTTTATATAATCCCATTCCCAGATCCCACAGAGGTAATGCCGTCATGTGCGACGGAACCGAGGAGGGGGAAACCCCCCACAGACGTCATACTCAGGCCGTCGCTGAAAGGAGGCGTCAGTGGAACCCGGCTGCCGCAGGCAGTCCATGCATGCGCTCAGCAGTTTCCCTGTAAGACCGTCCCACCAGCGCCACTTTAAGAAGGTCAGTTAAAGCCACACAATAATGGCAAAAGATCAGCGCCATAATGGGAAGGTCACAAAACAGTGCTTCTAACAAAGAGCTACATGTAATAGACACAATGGAATCGGTGCAAATTTATTTATTTTGCGCCATCATATTCCGTAGTATTATACAGACAGCATCATCACAATCTAAATCCCCAAACAGTATGTTTTGAAAGGTGGAAATAAATCCAACTCTGAGGAAATCATTGCAGACTTGGGGAGAACATACAAACTCATTGCATATGTTGTCCTTGGTGGAATTATATCCCAGGACCCCAGTACTGCGTAAACGGAGGAAGGAAAGAAGTTCCAGGGCGGCACTCAGGGATGAACGGTGCTCAGGTCTATGGAAGGCATCCACAATCAAAAATGAAGAAAAAGACCGGCACTCTTCTTTATGAATGTAGATTCTTTTTATTGTACAATTCCATGTACAGGCGTCAAATATTATAACGCGTTTCGGCAGAAGCCTTTCTCAAACAAAAGATGATTACTGCATCACAATTCCCACTCTGAATAATAAAGGTTCCTGGATCTGGTAGGAGCATAATCAAATATGTCAATTAACATATTAGTGAAACTCAAATCCCAAGATCCAATTCAAGTAAAAAAAAAAAAAAAAAATCAAGAAAAAAATATACTTTTATAAATGCAGAGCATATGAGGTAAAAATGGGGAAACATCAATAATAATAATTAATGTGAATCATCAAAAATAAAATAAATAAAATGGTTCATATAAATTATTGCAATACATTTTTTGCCATTTTTTACTATTATAATTTTTTATAATTTTTAACCTTAAGGATTCACAAAGCATCATGAAATTTAAACTAGAGAAAAATAGGTTATATTATAGCGTAAACAACAGTAATGACCACTGAGTCACTGTGTGGGCCACATAAATGTTGCCCATAGAGCTGGCAGAGGGAGTTGACTCACCATATCTAACCGCTGAGATGCCACAGTAATAATTGAGTGTAGCATCTAAGGGTGTTAAACTGTAGGGAATATTTGTAGGCACCAAATTTGGCAGGAGCCCAACATTGTGTATCAAATAGGCTCCTACTACCGATCTCTTAGGGCGCTGTCACACATACGGCTTTTCGCCGGTTCCGGCACACTCCAGTACAGTGTATACAGTACAGTGGCAGCGCTGTAACTTCCGGGTCACATTCTCCGGTCACATGACAGCATGTGACCGGAGCTTGTTGCGCTGCCACTGTACTGTATACACTGTACCGGTGTGCACCGGAACCGGCAAACTGGCGAAAAGCCGGAAACCGGCCTTAATCAGCATAAAGTAAATAACCTCTTCTATCTACAAATCTGTGTGACAGCATTTTTATCAAGAAGAAAATGCCAGAATGTTTGGTCATGATTTTTTATTGCCGGTAACTTTATTTCTTTGTAACATCCATGTAGAGACGAGTTCAATAAGAACGGGAAAAACAATGGTTTGGCTTCAAGTGTGAGATTCTTATTATCGGCAGCTCTGAATATGGAGAAGATATTCTGGTATAGTCAGTGGCAGGGAGGCTTTGGTTTACCCACACTCAGATTCGTGGGGATTTCCCTACATAGACTTGTATTCAGTTACTGTAACAAGCTGCAAAGCAAACCCCATATGGAAACATGAAGCATCACATCGACCTGGATAAGTCACATTACACTGGTCAACATGATGTTTTTTCATAAGAACATTTTAATGGCCATTCTAGTAGGATTTCACCCCAGAAGTTAAAATATGTTCGAATTTCTTATCACACGGTTTCTTTGTATTTCATCTTCTGTAGAAAGCCAGTAGTGAAATGGAAGCGAGTCTGTTACGAGAAGTGTTTGTTCTTCTGTTCATCTAGACCAGAAGTCGGGAACCTTTTTGGCTGAGAGAGCCATGAACGCCACATATTTTAAAATGTTATTCCATGAGAGCCATACTCACCAGGGGGGAGCGGCGGTGGTGGAGCAGCTCAGAAAGTCCCAGGAGGCATTGTAGGCGATGCTGTGGGCTTGAGGGGTGTAACGGCGGCGGGCACCAGTTACCTGCCAGCAGATTGCTTTCAATCTCCCACAGTTGACTTCAAGAAAATGGCCGTGGAGTCCTATCTGCGCACACGCCGCTTCTACAGCCATTTTCTTGAAGTCGATCTCGTCAACTGTGGGAGATTCAAAGCAGTCCACAGATCAATGGTGCCCGCCGCTGCAACGCCCCATGAGCCCATGTATTGCCAACCCACTGTCGCCCCAGTAAGCCGGAAGATTTGTCTGCGAGCCAGATGCGGCCATCAAAGGAGCCACATGTGCCTCGCAACCATAGGTTCCCGACCCCCGATCTTGTTTTACTAGTTCTATTAGTTGATTTACTACTAGTTCTATTAGTTGAGTTTTCAGTAATGTCAATAAAGTGTTTAAATCACCCAGACATATTCTGTTATGTGTGTGGTGAGCTGACCTTCAAGAGTCAGACACAAAATTTTACACCACTTGTTAAAAAGTGTTATCAGCTTTATTTTGGTTGTAATGTTGGTGATCTCGAAAGGTGCTGGGCAGCACATTTGTCCTGATTGTCTTGTGGTAGGCTTCTTGATGGTTGGAAAACTGATTCACATCATATGTCATTTGCCATTCTGATTGTTTGGAGGGAACCAAAGATTGCTATTTCTGATTAATGAATATATTAAAGAAATTAATCACAACAAAAAAAATACAATTAATTACTCCATCTGGCGATCCTTAATAAGGCCAATCTTAGGCTATGTGCACACGCTGCGTTTTTTTGACGCTGTGTTTTTGTGCGTTTTTGGCCGCTAAAAACACACACGCGGCAAAAAAACGCTGCAAAAAACGCATGCATTTTTACTGCGTTTTGATGCGTTTTTGATCTCTGCGTTTTTCTGCGTTTTTCCAATGCATTGCATGGGGTGAAAACGCAGAAAAACACAGGAAAGAATTGACATGTCTATTTTTTTTTAAACTCAAAAACGCAGTTTAAAAAAAAGTTGTGTGCGGACAGCAAAAATGAAAACTCATAGACTTTGCTGGGGAAGCAAAGTCATGCAGTTTTGAGGTAAAAAACGCACCCGAAAAATGCGCAAAAACGCCGCGTAAAATGCACTGTGTGCACATAGCCTTACACAGGGAAAAGCTTCCTGTACCCAAGTGTCCAGATTTTGTGACCGTGAGTGTTAGCTATGACTCTGACCCTACACTGAAGAGGAAGTATACAGCAATGTGAGAAGTCATCCTACTGTCGAGGCAAGTTATTCATCAGAACTTTACTTATTATCTCAAGAAGATCTGAAGGACTTTATTCGTGATTTAGATTTGTCTAAACAACAATCAGGGCTTGAGAACACTGCTTGTCTAACTATATTCAAAGACAATGGTCTAAATGTGTTCCTGGAAAAAAATATGTGGCAAATGTACCTTTAGAGAATCCTAAAAAAGTATATTTACCTCCACAGAAGATCCAACTAGGATTGATGAAACAATTGGTAAACGCACTTGATAAGAATTCTGCTGCATTTATAAATTTGAAATCTAAATTTCCCAAAGTTAGCAATTCAAAAATGAAAGCAGGCATCATCATAGGGCCACAAACAAGATCGGGGATGGACGATGAACAATTTCAAGAACTGTAAAAATCTATTACAAAAAGCAACCTGGCTGTCCTTCAAAAACGCCTCTTCTTTTCTCGGATATCATAAAGATTAACCCTTCACCCAGAGCTTGTTTTCACCTTCCTGACCAGGCCAAATTGTACAGTCCCTGACAGAAGTTCTGTCGCTTATCCATGTTATGGAAATAAAAGCTTATAACCTGACTTTATATTCATCCAGTGGTTTTATAAATTACTCTTTTGAAAGATGAAACCCTCCCAAATTTGGTTTAGGTTATGAAAATATAGTTGCTGCAAAGCTGAAATATTGATCATTTAATGAACACAGAAAGGTCAGATTTTGGCAAGACAAAGGTTTTGTCGCCCACAGATAGTAATGTGAAATTCACACAAATAATTAAATTCTAATACAAAGATATGTTGCATAACATTGGTGAAAAAGAGGGTGCGCTCCTGTGTAAAATCTAATGATAACTTATTACGTGTGCAGTGTGATGGTCACACTCACCTGATCCTGTTGTACATCAGGTACAACACTGGGGAGACAGCCGAAGGGAGGTCCACGGTGTACCGCTATGGCATCAGCGGGGATCTCGTCCTTTCCAGCCCGCAGTATTTCCAGCTCAGGCCGCCGCTCACACGATCGATATCCCACATGGAGAGCACAGCCGTCAGACCAGCGCTGAGCTGCAGCTCCTCCTCTGTGGTGGACGGACCCGTAGAAAAGATGCCGGTGACTCACCGGCCCTTCAGAGGCTTGATGTGATTCAGGCAGAGTCTTGGAATAGCTGCAGCAGCCCCGTGCACTCCAGGAAGGAGAAGGAGAATGGATTTGGGGATAATGAAAAAACCACGGTGTTGGCTGCGCTGCTATTAAAGTTCATAAAGATGATGGTATTGTTCCAAAAAACTTTTTTTATTGCAAGATTATAAGCCACAACGCGTTTCGGGGTTAAATGTTCCCCCCTCCTCAGGTAGCTTATAACCTGACTTTAAATTCATCCATTGGTTTTATAAATTACTCTTTTGAAAGATGAAACCCTCCCAAATTTGGTTTAGGTTATGAAAATATAGTTGCTGCAAAGCTGAAATATTGATCATTTAATGAACACAGAAAGGTCAGATTTTGGCAAGACAAAGGTTTTGTCGCCCACAGATAGTAATGTGAAATTCACACAAATAATTAAATTCTAATACAAAGATATGTTGCATAACATTGGTGAATGAAGTTGTGGTGCTATTAGATCCATATTTAATAGTTTGTGTGACTTCCATGAGCTTGAAGGACGGCATCCATGCGGTTCAACAATGATTCATACAATTTATTGATGAAGTCATCAGGAATAGCAAAGAATGCATCTTACATGCTTCCCAGAGTTCATCTAGATTCTTTGGTTTTGTCTTCCAAGCTTCCTCTTTCATCCTACCCCAAACATGCTCAATGATGTTCATGTCTGGTGACTGGGGTGGCCAGTCCTTGAACACCTTGATCTTCTTTGCCAGGAGGAACTTTGTTGTAGAGCTGGATGTATGAGATGGAGCATCATCCTGCTGCAGAATTTGACCCCTTTTATTATTGGGAATGTAAGAGGTAGCTAATACTTCTGGATATTTTAGCCTATTGATATTGCCTTCCACCTTGCAAATGTTTCGAACACCCCCATACTGAATGTAACCCCAGACCATGATCTTTCCACCATCAAACTTAACTGTTTTCTGGATCCATACGGGCTCCAGTAGGTCTCCTGCAGTATTTGCAGCGGCTGTGGTGTAATTCAACTGAAGACTCATCAGAGAAATCCACCTTCTGCCACTTTTCCAGCGTCCATCTGTTTTGCAGGCTGTGGGACTTGGCAAATGCCACACGTTTTTGTAATTGTCTTTTGTTTAGTGCTGGCCTCTGTGCACTGATTCGGCCATGGAGGCCATTTCGAGACAGAATCCTACAAATTGTTCTAGGTGACACAGGGACTTGAGGTGACCAGGCCTGTTGGAGCTCTGCTGCAGTGGAAGAGGAGCTGGCTTTGGATTTTCTAACCAACAAACGTTCCTACTGAGCAGTTGTCTTGTGGGGTCTGCCGGACCTGGGCATGTCAAAAACAGCGCCAGTCTCTTCAAATCTTTTTTTAATTCTTTGTACTTGACGCTGAGACACATTAAAGGTGCCAGCCACCTCTGCAGTGGATCTGGTCTTCTCCCTCTTGATAATCAAGGCTTTGGTCGCAGGGTGGATTTTTGGCATGTTGTCAGAGGTCAAGTTGCAGTTCAACTGAAGGTCTGGGGTGCTGGGTTTCTTTTTAAACACACCCACTAATTAACTGATCATTTAGTGAGCACAGGTAAGGATGTAAACTAGGATTGGGGGCATTATATGACAAGGCGACAAAACTTTTGTCTTGCCAAAATCTGACCTTTCTGTGTTCATTAAATGATGAATATTTCAGCTTTGCAGCAACTTTATTTTCCTTGTAAATCTCCCAAAATTTTTGAATGGCCCATACTTTACAATCCTTTCAAGGCTACGGTTATCCCGGTTGCTTGTGCACCTTTTTCTACCACACTTTTTCCTTCCATACAACTCTCCATTAATATGCTTGGATACAGCACTCTGTGAACAGCCAGCTTCTTTAGCAATGACCTTTTGTGGCTTACCCTCCTTGTGGTGTGTGTCAATGACTGCCTTTTAGACATCTGTCAAGTCAGCAGTCTTCCCCTTGATTGTGTAGCCTACTGAACCAGACTAAGGGACCATTTTAACTGCTTAGGAAGCCTTTGCAGGTGTTTTCTATTAAGTATTCTAATTTTCTGAGATAACGACTTTTGGGTTTTCATTGGCTGTAAGCTATAATCATCAACATTAACTGAAATAAATATGTGAAATAGATCCCTCTGTGTATAATGACTCTATATAATATATAGGAATAGATCCCTCTGTGTGTAATGACTCTATATAATATATGCGTTTCACTTTTTGTATTGAATTATTAAAATAAATTAACTTTTTGACGATATTCTAGTTTATTGAGATGTACTTATCCATCTCCAAAATACGTGACTCAGGTGAAACTGCAGTTGGATCCATTCCTTTTAATGAGATAGCAGAGTTATTATGGATGCTGTTTAGTGATGGGCGAACCCGACCTGTAAAGTGAGATGTGCTCAGATGAGTCCAGTCCTGTCACAAAAAATGTCTTGTTCCGGTCCTCCCTGTCTGACCACCTGCGAAGTCCTCAAATCTTCCGGGTCTGTCGTCCGCCTTCTAAGCCTATAAGGATGTCTTCACAATAAGGAGCCTGAGACACTGCCACCACTTATGCCATATGATTACTGTCAGGCTTTCACCAGGGGACGCAGAAGCAGAATGGAGATAAAGCTCCAAAGAGCAGTTAGACTAAAACCCACAAGGGGGCACACGCACCAGTGAAAGGGTAGTCAGGAAGCCAAAGTTTTAACCAGTTAAGGCTACTTTACACACTGCGATATCGGTCCCGATATCGCTAGTGTGGGTACCCGCCCCCATCTGTTGCGCGACACGGGCAAATCGCTGCCCGTGCCGCACAACATCGCCCAGAGCCGTCACACATACATACCTGTCCGGCGACGTCGCTGTGACGGGCGAACCGCCTCCTTTCTAAGGGGGCGGTCCGTGCGGCGTCACAGCGACGTCACTGAACCGCCGCCCAATAGCACGGAGGGGCGGAGCTGAGCGGGACGTAACATCCCGCCCACCTCCTTCCTTCCGCATAGCGGCCGGGAGGCAGGTAAGGGGAGATTCCTCGTTCCTGCGGCGTCACACGCAGCGATGTGTGCTGCCGCAGGAACGAGGAACAACCTCGTTACTGCTGCAGTAACGAGATTTGAGAATGGACCCCCATGTCGCCGATTAGCGATTTTGCACGTTTTTGCAACGATGCAAAATCGCTTATCGGTGTCACACGCAACGGCATCGCTAATGCGGCCGGATGTGCGTCACGAATTCCGTGACCCCAACGACTCCGCATTAGCGATGTCGCAGCGTGTAAAGCCCGCTTTAGTCACGTCTGAACAAGGGAGTAAGCAAGTCGTAAATAGGTGGAAACCCGAGGGTCAGGAACCAAGAGGTCACGTCAGGACCCAAAAAGGAGAAGCAGAGCCGTGGTCAGGAAACGTTACTAAGGTCCGAGGCCAGGAGAGCCAGTAAGTACAAAAGAGGGGAAGTGGACCGAGATATAGAACAGGACCGGGGTCTGGGAGACAAGGCAGACAAACAGTACAAGGGCTCACTCATAGGAACCAGTTGCACACGCTGCAGAGCAGGAACTATTACTGGCGGCGTTCCGGAGGTCTCCACACTATAATAAAGTATTGTGAGTCCCGGAACGAGGTACAACAGAACAGACCTCTCCCACCTGACAACCCTGTCAGAGTCAATCTACAGTAATGACAATTACTCAAGCAACCTACTTCTCGGATCCACCTCTACCCATGGTCGAAATGACCCTCTGTCACAGGCGGAGACACAAGCCATATCTTAGTACATCAATGAGGACCTGTAAAGAGGATTGATCCAAAAGTCCCATTCACCGGTCTGAGCTGGGTTCTGCTTTGTAAAGAAAAAGGATGGTTACTGTGAATATCGGATGATGACATTTGGGCTCAGCAATGCTCTGGTGGTCTCCCAGGAATTTTTCGATGATATGTTCCGGGATCTTCTTTATTCACACGTAGTGGTGTACATGGAAATTATTCTTGTGTTTTCTCCCTAACTGCCCACACACAGGAGGAATGTTCTCCAGGTTCTACAAAGATTGAGAGAAAACTGCTTATACGCCAAAATCGAGACGTTCCTCTTTGAATGGTCTTCCTTTCCTTTCCTAGGCTACATAATCTGTGACACTAGCTTAGAGATGATTCCAGAGAAGGTGTTTGGTGGTTCTAAAGTTTCCCCGTACTGACGCAGTGAAGGCGATTCAGCAGTTTCTTGGCTTTTCCAATACCACCACAAATTGATCTCATAATTTTCATTCCGGATTCTTTCCATCTCGGCCTTGACCTGCAAGGGGGAAAATCCTAAGTTGTAGACTCTTGAAGCAGAGAGAGCGTTTATCTCCCTCAAGCAGGCCTTCTATTTAACCCTGGTGTTGCATAGACGAGAGACTAAAAGGCAGTTCTTCTTGGAAGTGGATGCTTCATCCTCCAGGGCTGATGGGGTTATCACCAGTGGCGTAACTAGAGTTTGATGGGCCCTGGTGCAAACTTTGGACCGGGGCCCCCCTCCATGTACACAACACTTAGGGTACGGGATAATGATGCTGACACTTGGCTTTTACCCACAGCACCCAGGTTTCCCATGATCTAAAATCCCTCTATCAGCACCCTGCTTTCCCATGTTCTGTCATACATCTTTCCCTCAGCACCCAGCTTTCCCATATCAGAGCATGGGAAAGCTGGGTGCTGAGAGATGTATATCAGAGCATGGGAAAGCTGGGTGCTGAGAGATGTATAGCAGATCATGGGAAAGCTGGGTGCTGAGAGATGTATATCAGAGCATGGGAAAGCTGGGTGCTGAGAGATGTATAGCAGAGCATGGGAAAGCTGGGTGCTGAGAGATGTATAGCAGAGCATGGGAAAGCTGGGTGCTGAGAGATGTATAGCAGAGCATGGGAAAGCTGGGTGCTGAGAGATGTACAGCAGAGCATGGGAAAGCTGGGTGCTGAGAGATGTACAGCAGAGCATGGGAAAGCTGGGTGCTGAGAGATGTATAGCAGAGCATGGGAAAGAGCCCTTTTCCCTCAGCACAAAACATTCCCATCCCATACTTGTATCTTTTTCCTCCCTCATATATAGTTCTCCAAATACTATAATGGCCCCCACATAGCCTTCCATATAGTATAAAGGGTCCCACATAACCCTTTATATATTAGAATGCACCCCCATAGTCCTCCATGTATTATAATGCATTTCCCATAGTTCTCCATATTTTATACTGCACCACAGTCCCCCATGCTTTATAATGCACCCCCACAGACCATGTGTAAAGTAGCCTCCATAGTCCTCCATATATTATAATGTAGCCCCCATAGTCCTATATGTATTATAATGCAGCCCCATAGACCTCCATGTATAATGCGCTGCTATAGTCTATGTATAAGGTGTTCTTCATGTTTATTATGCAGTCCCATAGACCTCCATGTATCATGCAGCCAGCACCCCCAGGCCTCCATGTATTATGCAGCCAGTCCCACCAGGGCCTCCATGTGTCATGCAGCCAGCCCCACCAGGTGTCATGCAGCCAGCCCCACCAGGGCCTCCATGTGTAATGCAGCCAGCTTCCCCCGGGCCTATATGTGTCATGCAGCCAGCCCCCCCAGGGCCTCTATGCGTCATGCAGCCAGCCCCCCCAGGGCCTCTATGCGTCATGCAGCCAGCCCCCCCCAGGGCCTCCATGTGTCATGCAGCCAGCCCCTCCAGGGCCTCCATGTGTCATGCAGCCAGCCCCCCCAGGGCCTCCATGTGTCATGCAGCCAGCCCCCCCAGGGCCTCCCTGTGTCATGCAGCCAGCCCCCCCAGGGCCTCCATGTGTCATGCAGCCAGCCCCCCCAGGTGTCATGCAGCCAGCCCCCCCAGGGCCTCCATGTGTCATGCAGCCATCCCCCCAGGGCCTCCATGTGTCATGCAGCCGGCCCCCCCCAGGGCCTCCATGTGTCATGCAGCCAGCCCCCCCAGGGCCTCCCTGTGTCATGCAGCCAGCCCCCCCAGGGCCTCCATGTGTCATGCAACCAGCCCCCCCCAGGTGTCATGCAGCCAGCCCCTCCAGGGCCTCCATGTGTCATGCAGCCATCCCCCCCAGGGCCTCCATGTGTCATGCAGCCAGCCCCCCCAGGGCCTCCATGTGTCATGCAGCCAGCCCCCCCCCAGGGCCTCCCTGTGTCATGCAGCCAGCCCCCAGGGCCTCCATGTGTCATGCAGCCAGCCCCCCCAGGGCCTCCATGTGTCATGCAGCCAGCCCCCCCAGGGCCTCCATGTGTCATGCAGCCAGCCCCCAGGACCTCCATGTGTCATGCAGCCAGCCCCCCCAGGGCCTCCATGTGTCATGCAGCCAGCCCCCCCAGGGCCTCCATGTGTCATCCAGCCATCCCCCCCCAGGTGTCATGCAGCCAGCCCCCCCAGGGCCTCCATGTGTCATGCAGCCAGCCCCCCCAGGGCCTCCATGTGTCATGCAGCCAGCCCCCCCAGGGCCTCCATGTGTCATGCAGCCAGCCCCCCCAGGGCCTCCATGTGTCATGCAGCCAGCCCCCCCAGGGCCTCCATGTGTCATCCAGCCATCCCCCCCCAGGTGTCATGCAGCCAGCCCCCCCAGGGCCTCCATGTGTCATGCAGCCAGCCCCCCCAGGGCCTCCATGTGTCATGCAGCCAGCCCCCCCAGGGCCTCCATGTGTCATGCAGCCAGCCCCCCCAGGGCCTCCATGTGTCATGCAGCCAGCCCCCAGGGCTTCTATGTGTAATGCAGCCTGCCAGCCAGCCCCACCAGGGCCTCCATGTATCATGCATGCAGACAGCTTCCCCGGGCCTATATGTGTCATGCAGCCAGCAAAATAAAAAAACAAGTACCTCTCAGCTCCTTCTGACCCCTGCGACTGCGGTAGTTATGCCCCTGCCCCCATATGTCACACACCCTGCTC
Source organism: Anomaloglossus baeobatrachus (assembly GCF_048569485.1). Classification (NCBI taxonomy): domain Eukaryota; kingdom Metazoa; phylum Chordata; class Amphibia; order Anura; family Aromobatidae; genus Anomaloglossus; species Anomaloglossus baeobatrachus. The sequence goes on from NC_134364.1 coordinate 125,051,068, forward strand.
CCTATGCAGCCTGCACCCTGCCCGTACCCCAACTTACCCCTCTCAAACACTCTGCACCCTTCACATGCTTCTGTCACAGTCTGCAGCCCTCATATCCCGCTCACCCTGCAGCCCCTCCCCTCATGTCCCCTCTTTTCTCATTACCAGTCATGTGTGCGAAGTATCTTCTCCTGCTTTCTCCCCGGCATCCTGTGTCTCCTCCCACACAGTCACATGGGCGTGACGTCATCGCAGGTCCTGGTAGGGATGGTTTCCGTCTGCCGTGCAGGAGCACATCTCCTCTGCAGCAGGTCAGGAACGCCTCGTGGCCTCTCCAGGTCAGGGGCCCCTCTGCCCCCCTGCAGACACTGGGCCCCCCTGACTCACAGGCCGGCCCCCTAACAGTCACGCAGTCGGCCACTACATAGTGGCACTACACATAGGGGCCCGGCAGCCGGCTCTGCAGAGCGGCTGCCGGGCCCCTATAACCCTGCGGGCCCGGTCGCAGTGGTGACCTCTGCGACCGCGATCGTTACGCCCCTGGTTATCACGCAGAAGTCTGCTATTGGTAAAATAATAGAAGAAGTCTGCTATTGGTAAGATAACATAGGGTTTCTTTTCCAGAGCCTTCTCTGCTCCTGAGCGCTACTGCTTGATTGGTGACCGAGAACTGTTGGCAATCAAAATGGCTCTGTCTCAGTGGCGAGACCTATTGGAAGGGGCAGTACACCTAGTTGTCATCTAAGCCAACAAGAAATACTTGGCCTACCTAAAGTGAGCTCAGAGGCTGAATCCGCACCAATCCTGATGGTCATTGTTCTTCGCCCGTTTTGACTTTGTTCTACATTTCTGTTTGCCCAATAAGAACATCAAAGTGGATGCTCTTTCCAGGTAATTTCTGTTGGCCAGGAGGAAGAGCCTCAACATATTATTGAGCCCTCCAAGAATCCTTACGATAGCTCCGGTAAGCATGTCTCGGGTATCACCCGGAAAAAAACGTTTGTTGCAGAGGCAGATAGGAAGTATGTGTTGAAATGGGGTCACACCTCAAAGCTGATACTCTAACGCCCCAGCAGCAGTCGAACCGCTCGGATCCGGATGTCACTGCTTGTGGCTCGAGGTTCTCCAGACCCGGGGGCTAAGGGTCACACCCGAATGGAAAAGGGGGGGTATTTACAGGGGAGATATAGTTTGTGACGCCACTCGTGGTGTACGGTAATAGGGAGTACCACCGCTGCCATTGGGGAGTACCCGAGGTGATGGAGTGGGGCAGCCAGATGACATTACCCTCCACGAGTAGGGAAAGGCCCCGGGACCCCGGATGGTGGGATGGGATGCAGGGGGGGCGTAGGCTCGCTGGTTGCAGGGGTTAATCAGGCACTCACTCACCAAGAAAGCATACGCTGACAACGTAGTAAACCAAGTCTCTGGGTGCTGCTGCCCTCTTGGGGAGCTCGTCCGGGTCCTGTCCCCTGCAGTACTGCCTGGTGGTCTATGGCCTGATTCCTGGCACCGTGTTTTAGAGTGTCCTTTCTGGCCCGTCAGCTTGGAGCTTTCTGGGCCCCGCTCCCTGCTATGAGTAGCAAGGGGAGCTTGCTCTCAGGAGGTCACGCTTGGGATTTCAGTGGGCTGCTTTGCTTGGAAAGCCCTATCCCCCTCGTTGTGCTAGTGCCTCTGATCTCTGAGCCTTCGTGGGAACAGTCCATATAGGCGCTGTCCTCCGCAGGTTAATTGCCTGGATTCTTGAAACTTCTCCCCGACCTAGGGTCCATGAACCCCGTCGTGCCTTCGGACCAAGCCCGGCTATTGAACTGTGGCTGCTGGCTATCCTCGTAGACTAGCTAAGCACCCAGTCCCAATCTCCAGCGACCAGGTCTCCGACTTCTCCTGGTCCAGACCACCGTCTGTTTCTCCTCTCGGACCTCCAACTCCCAGCTTCCTCGAGCTCCTCACTGCTCGAGGGCTAATTCTGTTCTCTGGGGAGCTGCTATTCCCAGCTAATAGATTATGATTTTTGTTCCTGAAGAAGGAGGCGGAGATGCCTTTCAAATGCGTAGAATTATGAAATAAAGAAAATCTTTTTATCTACAGCATCTGTGGTTTCTAGCGCGGCATTTAAACCGGTTTCATTCCATTTTGATTTATTTATTAACTGCTCCCCGGGGCCGCTGCTAAACCACTATAATCACTCACATGCGACCATAGGGTGTTGTGACTGGCACAACCTTACCAGGTGAGGGTGTCTCTTTCTGTCTCTCTACCCTCATACCGGGTAAGACCCTATTGCGCTTTTTTTCCCCTACAGCTTTACAAGCTATTCCAGCTTAACAAAGCAATCACTGATCTCGGGGAGACCAGCCAGAGAAAACACTACCGGCAGCCAGCGAGGGCGCTCAAGACAGTGAAATCCTAGGTACATTGCCCCCTGGGAAATATGCAAATCAAAAAGGTCCGTGGAGCCTCTGTTAGGAGTCTCAACACAGAAACCAGCCAGATATCCCTCCGGATATGAACGGCCCTATTCCAGCTTAAGCAGCCCACAGGTGTGGTGTGGTGTGCCTGACAGGTGTGGTGTGAGGTATAACTAGGATTTGTGAATGCTGGTGGAGGCAGTACCACAAGATGGAGACCCAGAACCATGGGGGGTTGAGCCCTGTACGGGGAGAAAAAGATTGTGCAGAACCCTGTGATGACCTGACTAGTCCAGGGCGTCACAATCCAATGATACAATTGGCTCCCGAGCACCTACCACTTCTATATAGTTTCTATCCGGGTTTAACCTATTTACTCCCCTAAGGTGGTCGGCGTGCTGCACAGAAGACGACAATTCTTCTCATCTCGAGACATTATTGGTGACCAACCCTGTGTTAGGATGTTGTGGACTGTGTCTCAGCCTGTCCCTCATGTGCCTGTGTGGCGCCCTGGACTAGCCAGGTCATCACAGGTACTGCAACAATACACCCCACACCCCGAGATAGGCACACCAGTCACACACAAATCCTTGTTGCCTCCCTCCAAGCGCTAATGTTTGGCCCCACCCACTGAGGAGTTCACAGTCCTGGAGGCGGGAAAGGAAGTCAGAACAGCTAGGGAGAGTGAAGGAGAAGGAGTGAAGTGGTAGTAGAGGAGAAGACTGACCGTGTCCGGGTACGTGGCCCGGGCACCGAGAGCAAGGTTGACAGACGGTGGTGGCCGTCTGCAGGAGAGGCTGATTGACGCGGAACCGTAGGACCGGGGACGGGCGATGGTCCGCCGGTACCGAACCGGGGAGCAAAGAGAAGCCAGCACAAACCGGCAGGGCCTGCGGACCCCGACCAGGTTTGGAGTCGCCGTTATACTGGTCAAATCCATTAGCGACCGGAACCTCTGGGGTTTCCTAGCAGCAAAGACCCGTCTGAAGGCAACCGTCCAAACCGAGAAAGGGAAATACAACTACCGCCACAGTTAGAATTCCCAGGGCCAGAGCCTGCGGGCAAAAGGGGCTCCTCCGGTCCATATCCAAGCTGGGGAGCGGGTTTCCGGTGGGAAGCCATCGGGACCAAAGATACACATCAGGTGCAGGGAAAGGCAGCCACCACCAACCTACCGGGAGTAACTGCCGCAGCCGGCTGCGGGACCCGTCCATCCAGCCGTTTGTTTTACCGGAGTCTCTGAGTACCACCGTGACGTCTGGCACCGCGCTGCCCCCGCGACCCTGCACCTCGCCAACCCTGCCTCCCCTTCCCACCTCACCGGGCCCCGGGACCACCAACCTCCTACCCACGGAGGGGAGAAAACATCTCGGCTGCTCCCTGTCATCACTCCCGGGATCCCCGTCCAGAGCAGCGGTGGTGTCCCAACCTCACCACAAACCGTGGGTGGCGTCACGGACCAACTCCCCAAACCCCAAATCACCCCTTTCACTGTCCGGGTGAGGAGCGCCGCTCGAGTCCCCAGATCCGGCCCACCGCTCGAGCCACCGAGCAGCAGCAGCAGCGCTGGACCTGAGCGCCAGTGAGGGCGCAGCGGCGGCGGCATCCTCCCCGCCCGCGACACCTGCAATAAGACTCCTAAGAAGCTTCAAGCCGGGTGACTACTTCCTTTACTGGTGTCGCCCTCTCCTCGGCAGCACATACCAATGGACTTCATCACTGATGGATTCTCCAAGATGGCCCATTTCACTCCACTGTCTGGTTTGTCTTCTGCCCCAGTGCTCACTGGGCACTTCATCCAACATGTTTTCCACCTGCACAGCCTACCTCTACACATTGTGTCCGAAAGAGATGCTTAGTTCACATCTCGATTCTGGTAGGCTAATATAAGCTGTTCAATGTCACCTTGGACTTCTTGTCGGCCTACTATGCGCAGTCCAACAATCAAGTGGAGCAAGTTATCCAGATCCTGACGAATTTCTTGAGGCACTTCATCAACAAACACCACAGGCAGCAATTGGGTCAAGCTTTTTCCATGGACAGAGTTCTACAATAATCACGTGAGTGAGCGCTTCGCTAACTCTACGTTCCATATAGTGTAAGGACAGCAGCCCAAAATCCCTTTTTTTGTGGCTATCACCTCTGGCAACCCTGCGGCCAATGCTCTTGTCAAGAATTTCTCTGAAATTTGGGCGGAGACCAAGTCCTCCACCTGAATGAAGAGACATGAGGATAAGAGATGCCTGGATCCTCCTTTGTTCCGGCCCAGAGACAAGCTATGACTTTCTTCCAGATATGTCAGCCTCAAGATCTCATCCCTCAAGTCTCCGGTTAATTTGTCCCTTTGTGGTACTCCAGCAGAATAATGCCATGTCCTACAAGCTTAAGCTTTCACCTATTCTCCTTTCACATTCCCAACTCCTTCCATGTGTCTCTCCTCAAGTCAATCATCCTGAGCCACAATTTCAAGAATCCTGGTACCCTGCCTTCACCAATCAGTGTAGACTTAATGTGCTTCCAGTTCCCTTCTGTCACGGGGTCCTTCTCCCATACCACACGATCAACAGAGTGAGCGATGGCTGTTCAATCCAATAAGCATGTATTCCAAGCAAATCAAATGGTCCATAACATAATCCACAAAACAGAGGGTAAAATTAGTCCAGTAACGCAAATATAGTCCGGTAAGCGATAAATAAATGTCCAGCTCTCTCTGAGAAGCCGCAGCTTCCCTCAGAGGTTCACTCTTCTTCCATCAAGTTCTCCAAACAGACTGCCTGAATCTCCCAGGTAAGCAGAGAGTTTACAGTAGGTGGATCTCACGCTCTCTCCCCCGACTTAGGAAAAAAAAGCTGGCAGGGGTGAAATTAAACCTGCAAATGGGACAATGTACACAGAAGCAGTACAAATAAGACAGTGAACCACGCCCAAACATTAACCCACACAAAATGGTATACAATCCACAATATTTCACCATCACAACCTCTCCCTCCTTCTGAATAAGTGAGTATGCCATGAGGTCTACATAGACCTCTGGCCATCTCACTTAAGTCCATGTTGCTCAGCTGTGGCTAGTCTATGGTTCTTCTTGCCAGAACAGTCCATCAACATTCTGGTGTTGGCTTCCACACTTGTATTGGATGGAGAAGTTGTAGGTAGTCCCTTGTACAGCAATAGGGTTGGAAGGATAAGCTTCCCTTTGTGTCCTCCTTCACTCAAACTGTATTTCCTGCACCCACAAATCGACATTGTAGATCTCCCACATCATTTCCAAGGAGAATATCTGCAGGCAGGCTGCTCATCACCCCAACCACATATTGCTTGATCCCAAAGCTAAAGTCCAGATCTACAGTTGCCTTTGGGATATTCCTCCTCTGTCCTCCAGCCAATTCAATAACAATCCCTGGTCCATGATGTATCGCCTCTGGCCAAACCACGTGGAGATCAGCTATTGTGAGAAATGCCCTAGAGTTACAAAATCCAATGACTCTCTGTCCATCTAGCACACAACCTCCTGTAAGTGCTTACTTTGATGGTGAGAGGAACTCGGGGCTGTGGCTCGCATCCCATAAACCCCTAGTGGCCGACCACGAGTGTCTGAGTCATTCCTCAATCAAATAGCAGGGCAAGTGGTTTGCAAATGCCCAGGCTACCCACATCGATAGCATCTCCTCTGTGTCAAACTCTTTCTAATGTGCATTCCGGAGAAGGCAGTAGGAGAACCTGGTGACAAAGGCCGGAGGCCATACACTCTAACAGGGGCATCTATAGTGCAGGGGTCAGCGGTACACTCCTGTGGAGGTGGTGGTAACTCTTCCTCAGGTGGGATGGAATGCACAAAATGCACCGGACGAGATGGAGGTGCATGGGGGTCCCTCCAAGTCCTTGCGGGACAACTGGATTTATTTATTTAATCGTATGAACGTATATCTTACCATCATATAAAAATAAACACCAGACAATAGACAGTGATTGAAAAATATGAAAAGGATAAAAATCAAATTTGAATATCAAGATTTTCTATATATGCAATAGCGTTATCATTTACAATATAGAAATCCTTCTTGTCACCATGGTAGGATCTCAGGGGGCGCTCCTCAACAATGTGCTGGATAGTTTGACGATCTGCTCCACAGTCACAGGTCGGAGAGTCATATTTTCCCCACTTATACATAAAATCTGCAAAGACGCCAAAGTTTGTTCTGATACGATTTAGAGTAACCCATGTTTTCCTTGGTAGATTGAAGCCTGGTGGAGGGTTTTGTAAATTAGGGAACATTTGGGGATCACCGTCTACTACATTGACCCAAAGTTCTCGCCATTTCTCCTCTAAATTGAAGTCTTGTTCATGCATGGTGATTGCAGTTCGGATGGGTGGGTGTCTTGATTTCAATCGTTGTATTGTAACATCTCTGATATTTTGGTGTATTGGAAGTTTTTCATTATTCACTACTTTAGTGTATTCTTTAAGTAGGAGCTTTTGTCTTCTTAGATTTGCAGGTGCGATATGACCCAGCACAGGTAACCAGTGACCAGGTGTAGCTCTAATAGCACCAGATATTATACGCAAAGAGTTGTTCAGCTGAGTGTCAATTAAGTTTACATGGCAGCTATTTAACCATGCTGGAGCACAGTATTCTGCAGCACAGTACACCAGGGCAAGAGTAGATGTTCTCAAAACAGATGTTGCCGAGCCCCAGGAGGATCCACAAAGTTTCTGAATAATATTATTACGTGCTTTCAGTTTCTGCGCCAATTTATCCAGATGGGATTTAAAAGTTAGACTTCTATCAAGGGTTACACCTAAGTACTTAGGATTGAAATTGTGTTTAACAGATTGGCCTTCAAATTGTACTTTAAGTTCAGTCTTGGCACTTGCATTGTGTAGATGAAAGCAACAAACTTCCGTTTTTGATGGGTTAGGTTTTAATCTCCATTGTCGGAAGTACTTTCCCATTACACTAAGATCTTTTGTAAGAACGTCCTCTGCTTCCTCCATTGTTTTGCTTACCATAGCAAGTGCCCAGTCATCGGCATATCCAAATTTCCGTGACACTGTTTTAGGAATATCAGCTAGGTACAGGGCAAACAGGAGAGGTGGCAGCACCGATCCCTGGGTCAGTCCGTTGTTTAAAGATTTCTTACAACTGGTTGAATCGCCCATAATAAGATGAAAAGTTCGATTTGCAATCATATTGTTCAAGAGGTACATCATTTTCTTACATGGAATCACCTTCAAAAATGTATATAAAAGTCCTTCCCTCCACACAGTATCATATGCGGCAGAGAGATCGATAAACGCCACTGACACTTTCTTGTTCTTCTGGAATTCAGCTTCAATGAGAGCTGTCAAAGCTAAGACTTGGTCACTACAGTTTCGAGCAGGTCTGAAGCCGGCTTGCTCTATAGGTATTGAGTCGAAAATCTTTAGACTGATCTTGTTATATATTAAGCGTTCTAAGAGCTTATATAAGCAACTCAACAAGGCAATGGGTCTATAGCTTGATGGATTATCTTCAGGCTTCCCAGGTTTTAACAATGCATTCTGATGTGCAACTGGATTGCAGATGCCCAGTTTGCCCGCACCCATAACATCTCCTCTCTGTGATTCCCCCAGGGCGTGGTCGAAACTGTTGGGGCCCAGGATTGTGAGCCATGATCATCATCGGCCTGTGGCTGGTTGGAGGAGCAGATATAACTGAAGAGGGCAGGGGAGAAGGAGCAGGCTGTGTCTTATTGTCCAAAAGCCCCCTCCATTGTGGTCGCATTGTAAGGGCCTCATAAGCTAGGGCTGCAGCTCCATCCAAGGTGCACGGTGTGCGCTCTCTGACCCATTCCCGTATTTCTGAGGGACACTTGTACAGGAATTGTTCTATAAGAAATACCTGTATAACGTCTTCCACAGTGAAGGCGTCTTACGCTTCCAGCCATCTCCGACATGCCTGGGACATCTTATGGGCATACATCCTATACGATCCCCCTGTGGTGCATGGGAAGTCTCGGAACTGTGCCCTATGTGAGTCTGGGGTGATGGCATGGTAATCCAGGATAGTCCGCTTTACAATGTTATAATCCCGATTCCGCTGTGAGTCAATGGTGCAATAAGCCTCTGCCAAGCTTCCGTTCAGGCAGAGTGGGGAACCTCCATCATGACACACTGTTGCTCATATTCCTTGAAGAACACATCCACATCTCCGGAAGCCTCATCAAATGGCTTGAAGTCCGCCCGGGTGATCCGCACAGGCTCTAGCATTGCTGGGTTTACACTCCAACTCACATTACTCCCTCTGTCGAACTTCATTGCTTCTTGTCTCCTCTGTGCTCTGTGCGAGCAGCCTGCTCCTTATATTCCTGAGATACACCGGTGCCAAGAGCTGTCATCTCTTTTTCAAACCCACCACCCACTGGATTTTTGGGGTAGGGATCCACGTCCCCAGTGTTTGTCCGTCAGACATCTGGGAGGAGGTGGACTGGCTCTCACCCACAAGTAGATCAATTAAGGCTTCTTTACTCAGTCCCTGGTAGCTCAAGGCCCAGATCTCTGGCTCTCTCCTTTAGACTGGAAGCAGTCCAGTTTCTGTACGCACTCTGTTGGTGGATCTCCATTAGGTTGCGCTCTGTTGATCCCGCTGCTGCCACCAGTTGTCACGGGGTCCTTCTCCCATATCACACGATCAACAGAGCGAGCGATGGCTGTTCAATCCAATAAGCATTTATTCCAAGCAAATCAAATGGTCCATAACATAATCCACAAAACAGAGGGTAAAATTAGTCCAGTAACACAAATATAGTCTGGTAAGTGATAAATAAATGTCCATCTCTCTCTGAGAAGCTATATTCTTGTACGTAGGAGCAGTATTTTAGTAGTTATATTCTTGTACATAGGAGCAGTTTATAGTAGTTATATTCTTGTACATAGGGAGCAGTATTATAGTAGTTATATTCTTGTACATAAGAGCAGTATTATAGTAGTTATATTCTTGTACATAGGGGCAGTATTATAGTAGTTATACTCTTGTACATAGGGGCAGTATTATAGTAGTTATATCCTTGTATATAGGGGGCAGTATTATAGTAGTTATATTCTCGTACATAGAGGGCAGTATTATAGTAGTTATTTTCTTGTACATAGGGAGCAGTATTATAGTAGTTATATTCTTATACATAGGGGCAGTATTATAGTAGTTATATCCCTGTACATATAGGCAGTATTATAGTAGTTATATTCTTGTACATAGGGGCAGTATTACAGTAGTTATATTCTTGTACATTGGGGCAGTATTATAGTAGTTATATCCCTGTACATATAGGCAGTATTATAGTAGTTATATTCTTGTACATAGGGGCAGTATTATAGTAGTTGTATTTTTGTACATAGGGGCAGTATTATAGTAGTTATATTCTTGTACATAGGGGCAGTATTATAGTAGTTATATCCCTGTACATATAGGCAGTATTCAATGAAGAAAAAACAAAAAGCCAGCACCAAATGTGCACTGCGGCACTAAACATTCCAAACTGTACTTATTTTAAAAATTTTGAGATTTTTGGCAAAAAATTGCAATTTCTTGAGCTGCTTCGCCACGTCACGGCAAATCTCATTTGAAGCAGTCCTACACTAAAATATTTTTATAAAATGTGCCATACGGCCTCACATATGAATAGTAGAACTGCTCTTAGCAGCACTCACCTGGTCTATTTCAATCCCGTACCCATGACTGAGTCATGGCTGTGGGCGGGACAGGTCCAAGCAAATGCTGCATGAAGTAAATAGCCTGTGGACAAAGCCTGATGACTTAATGTGAACAGTCACCAACCGCCAAAATCCAGACAGATGGAATACATCCCAAATTGGGGTGCATAGCAAGGTGGAGGTCAACCACCGACCAATTCAATGAAGAAAAAACAAAAAGCCAGCACCAAATGTGCACTACAGCACTAAACATTCCAAACTGTACTTATTATAAAATTTTTTTTGAGATTTTTGGTTGAATTGGTCGGTGGTTGACCTCCACCTTGCTACGCACCCCAATTTGGGATGTATTCCATCTGTATAGATTTTGGCGTTTGGTGACTGTTCACATTGGGTCATCAGGCTTTGTCCACAGGCTATATATATACTTCATGCAGCATTTGCTTGGACCTGTCCCGCCCACAACCGTGACTCAGTCATGGGTACGGGACTGCAATAGACCAGGTGAGTGCTGCTGAGAGCAGTTCTGTTATTCATGTGTGAGGCCGCATGGCACATTTTATAAAAATATTTTAGTGTAGGACTGCTTCAAATGAGATTTGCCGTGACGTGGCGAAGCAGCTCAAGAAATTGCAATTTTTTGCCAAAAATCTCAAAAAAAATGTTTTATAATGCAGTTTGGAATATTTGATGCCTTAGTGCACATTGGTGCTGGCTCTTTGTTGTTTCTATATAGGCAGTATTATAGTAGTTATATTCTTGTACATAGGGGCAGTATTATAGTAGTTGTATTTTTGTACATAGGGGCAGTATTATAGTAGTTATATTCTTATACATAGGGGCAGTATTATAGTAGTTATATCCCTGTAGATATAGGCAGTATTATAGTAGTTATATTCTTGTACATAGGGGCAGTATTATAGTAGTTGTATTTTTGTACATAGGGGCAGTATTATAGTAGTTATATTCTTGTACATAGGGGCAGTATTATAGTAGTTATATCCCTGTAGATATAGGCAGTATTATAGTAGTTATATTCTTGTACATATGAGCAGTATTATAGTAGTTATATTCTTGTACATAGGGAGCAGTATTATAGTAGTTATATTCTTATACATATGAGCAGTATTATAGTAGTTATATTCTTGTACATAGGGGCAGTATTATAGTAGTTATATCCTTGTATATAGGGGGCAGTATTATAGTAGTTATATTCTCGTACATAGAGGGCAGTATTATAGTAGTTATTTTCTTGTACATAGGGAGCAGTATTATAGTAGTTATATCTAATATAGAAAGCTGAATGTGTGTATGTATGTATGTCCGGGATTGGCATCTGCACCGTCACAGCTACAGCCACAAAATTTTGCACACTCACACTTCTGGACCCCGAGAGCGTCATAGGCTATGTTTTGAGGGGAAATTTTAACCCCGTGCTTTACAGTTATTCAACAAAAAACCTGCCTCCATTAAAGCGAATGGAGCTGGGAGCCACAGTGCAGCCAGAACTTCAGAAGAACGCGCAGGCACGCCCTTATATGGAATGTTGGCGTGTCACAATGCAGCCAGGGAAAGAGACAGACACAGGGAAAGAGGCAGACACAGACAGGGTAAGAAACAGACATAGACATGGTAAGAGACAGACACAAAGAGACAGACAAAGAGACAGACTGACAGGGAAAGAGACAGACAGGGAAAAAAAGGGAAAGAGACAGACAGGGTAAGAGACAGACAAAGAGACACAGGGGAAGAGACAGAGGGAGAGAGGGAAAGAGACAAACAGGGAAAGAGAGGGAAAGAGACAGACAGGGAAAGAGACAGACAGGGAAAGAGACAGACAGGGAAAGAGAGGGAAAGAGACAGACAGGGAAAGAGAGGGAAAGAGACAGACAGGGAAAGAGACAGACAGGGAAAGAGACAGAGATAGACAGACGGAGAAAGAGACGAAGACAGTCAGAGACAGACTTGGAAAGAGACAGACAAACAAAGAGAGAGAGAGACAGAGAGATATATACAGAGGGAGAGTCAGACAGAGAATGGGAGAGAAACAGAGAGACAGTTACTATCCCGAGCAGCGGATATTGTGTGCAGAATAAATTTTTGTTAGTACATTCTATTTTGTTAACAACAGTTATTAACCCAGGCGAAGCCGGGTAGTACAGCTAGTTCTTATATATAGGGGCAGTATTATAGTAGTTATATCCCTGTACATATAGGCAGTATTATAGTAGTTAGATTCTTGTACATAGGGGCAGTATTATAGTAGTTGTATTCTTGTACATAGGTGCAGTATTATAGTAGTTATATTCTTGTACATAGGGGCAGTATTATAGTAGTTATATTCTGTCACGCTCCCCGGGTCCCCTGTGCTGCCCCCCGGCTCACCTGTCACGCTCCCCGCTCTCCAGCACCCCTTGCCAGCGCGTCCCCAGCGTCCTGGTCCCTGCACCCGGCGTCCGTCGGCTTCACAGCCCCATCCTGGCCCTGCTGCTTCCTCCTCGCAGCTTCCTGCTCTGGCTTCTGGCACTCGGGCAGCGCGCATGCGCATTAGGGCGCGCGCGCGGTCATTGACCCTTTCTTAACGGGCCAGCGTCCATTAACAGGAAATGATGCAAAACAGGTACAGGGTATAAAGGGGGTTTATGTCCAAGGGGGCGGGGCCTGATCTTCGTGTTTCTTAAGCTAGGAGTCAGGTCTCCTGGTGTATATGTGTATATACTCACCTATCTCTCTTGTAGAGCCGTGCCTGCCTCGCCATCCGGTCCAGACCGAATCCCGAACCCCGAACACAGTCCATCTGCCATCCTGACAGTCCGTACCATCTCGGATCCCTGCGGTGACCCGTCATCTCGCTCCAAAGGTTCCGGACCCCGCCTGACATCTTCTCGGCTTCCGAACCTGAGCTGCGTCACCCGGACTACCACCAGTGACTCCGTAGTCCCAGGGACTTCTCCGTTATACTCCTGTGCACGGACTGTTCTGCTGCCTATAGTGCTCCAGCTACCGGACCCCTTACCACCATCTAGGAGTTCGGCCCAGTGGATCCACCTCCTGGGTCTGCCCGTCCACCTGGCCCTGACATATTCTTGTACATAGGAGCAGTATTATATTAGTTATACTCTTGTACATGCAGTATTATAGTTATATTCTTGTACATAGAGGCAGTATTATAGTTATATTTTTATACATACCGGTAGGTGCAGTATTATAGTTATAGTCTTATATATAGGAGCAGTATTATAGTTTTGTACATCCAGAGCAGTAATACCTTGGTTATATTCTTGTATTTAGAGGCAGTGTCAGTAATATTTTGGTGCATAGTGTGACATTAGTTCTGCTTCTCTCTTTGAGTAGAGCATTACATTTGGTACAATAGTAGGTGACAGTTACATTCCTTATTATGCTGCTCCCTCCCGTGCACTGTATATCGCCCTCGTGTCTGTCTCGTCCACACTGCGCCCCTTGTTATTGTCTATTGCTCCCTGTAATACAAGTTATTTTTCCACTTTCCTGTGACTTTCTATTGGACATTATGCATTGCTGGTGCTCTCTTTGCTTTGTTATGCATTGCTGGTGCTCTCTTGCCTTTGTTATACATTGCTGGTGCTCTCTTTGCTTTGTTATGCATTGCTGGTGCTCTGTTTGCTTTGCTATGCATTGCTGGTGCTCTCTTTGCTTTGTTATGCATTGCTGGTGCTCTCTTTGCTTTGTTATACATTGCTGGTGCTCTCTTTGCTTTGTTATGCATTGCTGGTGCTCTCTTTGCTTTGTTATACATTGCTGGTGCTCTCTTTGCTTTGTTATACATTGCTGGTGCTCTCTTTGCTTTGTTATACATTGCTGGTGCTCTCTTTGCTTTGTTATACATTGCTGGTGCTCTCTTTGCTTTGTTATGTATTGCTGGTGCTCTCTTTGCTTTGATATCCATTGCTGGTGCTCTCTTTGCTTTGTTATACATTGCTGGTGCTCTCTTTGCTTTGTTATACATTGTTGGTGCTCTCTTTGCTTAGTTATATGTGGCGCCCCAGGACCTGGTCGCCACAACAGCATTGCCCTCCCAAAGGGTTAATGCTGAGCCTGGAGGTAATTGGGAGATCCTTTGGCCAGCAAGTTTAACACCCAACGCAGTTCTCCCTCCGGTCAGCAGGGGGAGCTCTGAACCTGGGATTCCAGGGAGCATCCCCTTAAGCCTGGTCTGAGAGAGGAAGTAGTGTTCAGTCCGTAGAGAGCAGTAGAAGTGAACAGACGCAGAGTGAGCTGTCCTGTGAATCTGGGGCCTAGAGCTAGAGTAGCTTGGCCCAGGGAAGCAGGAGTAGCAGAGAGGCAGCGGAGAGACTCGGACATCGGAGTCTGTGGCCACCAGGGCTTAAAATACTCCCTGGTAGCCGAATCCGAAGGGCTGGAGAGCTGCAAGCACCTGGCCCAAAAACATCCCAAAAGTACAGCTGCAGCATCAAGGCCGGTGTGGATTACAGCAGAGAAGCACCAGAGAGGGCCTGCGCAGCCTGCTACAGAGGGAAAGGGACGCACCAACAGTCCCAGCAGCACAGAGGGCCATTGCTGGATTCAGAGAAGCAGGGTCCTATCGTAACAAAGCAAAGTACAGGAGTAGGCCTCATACTCAGCTGGCCAGAAAGATCACCCCAAGTACTTCCAGGCCGACCGGATCCTCATCACCACCTGTAACGGTCTCCCAGGACTGGACTGTTTCCAAAGTAAAGAGGAAAAGGTAAAGAGACTGTTGTTTGTGCCTGGTTCTTTCATCGCCTGTCGGCCCTGCACCGTGTTAGCCACACCACCTCATAGACTTCCACGAGCACCAACTGTGCCCCGGGCATTGCTCCACCTGTGGGGAGCAGTACCACCATTGCTGCCATAACATCATCCCGGAGGCCTCACACAGCAGCGGCGGCTTAATAGCCGCAGACCACAGGTGGCATCACGAACACAACTTTATTCACCAAGCCACATACTCTACTGACACCCACCAGGGCCACGGAGCCGGGCCCAGCCACCACTGACTACCACCGGACTAGTCCGGCCCGGCACCGGGTGTCCCATAGCCCTGGGGTGGGCGAGTCAACTTTGGCGTCACAAACAGGATTTCGTGCCCGGTCCCACCGGGTACTGTGCGCCTGCAGAAACTGTGCCTGAAAGACTGTGTCACTATTTGAAAACTGCCGCCGCCATTAGCCCCACTGAGCGCAGGAAGAAGGGGGGCGTGCCTGACAAAGAGCGCGAAGGGAGCGCGCCATCAGAGCAGAGCGCTGTTAACCCCGCACGACCCAGAAGGGAGTTTGAAAAGTGAACGGAGCCTGGTAAGGTTCACTAAGGGGGAGGAAGATGTCCGACTCGGAGGGAGGGCAGGTGGCTGCCATAGCCCGAGGCGCCGCAGCACCGGCCGAAGCAATCCCAGTCGCCGCCGCCCCAGCCCCCGCTGTAGCGCCGGTAATATCGATCACAATGCCGTACATCCCGGGAGCAGAATGGCTGCCGCAGTACGCCGGGGAGTCCCATACCTTGAGCGACTTCAGAGAAAGCCTGCACAGCTTGTTCCGGGTGTATCCACTGACTGAGAGCCAGAAGGTGGGCATATTAATGGGGCAGCTAGCCGGCGCAGCCCAGCGTGAAGTGAAGTCCTGGCCTGATACAGATAAAGGGACAGTAACCCAGATACTGGCCAAGCTAAAGAGTACTTTTGACACCCGCAACGCAGCAGAAATAAAGATGAGATTCTTTGGGTGCAAACAACGGGCCACAGACAGCATAAGGGACTATGCCTTAAACCTGCAGGAGGCCCTGAAAGCAGTTAAACAGGTGGACCCAGAGAGTGTACGTGAAGAAGACAAACTCCTAACTGAGCAGTTCATAGAGGGGCTCCTGTCAGATGCCCACAGGACCCAGCTGCGTAACATGGTCCTGCAGAACCCTGCTCTGGACTTTGCAAAGTTTAAGGACCAGGCCATCCGAGTACTGAGAGAATCTACACCGAATGACCCAGTATCCCTCCGGCCTCTTGCTATCACGTACCCCGGGGTGGTGCCTGCAACACCAGCTGCTGCAGGGGCCGAGGCACAGTCCCTGGAAAAGGATCCCACTGCAGAGCTCAGACAGCAGGTCCGGGAGCTGACCAAAACTGTAGCTGCCCTTGCCAAGACCGTGCAGTCTCTACAAGTGACCCCATCACCTGCAAGAATCGAGTTGGCCTCCAGCCCAGATGACGTCCCATGGATGCGACAGAGGAGGATTCCGCCGACCCGAGGCAGAGACACAGACCGGTATGATTCAACGGGACAACCGATCTGCCGCCGCTGCAGCCAGGCGGGCCACATTGCACGACACTGTCCTTTAAATGGGCCAAGCCTGGGGCCAGGAGCCGACCCCCAGGTGTAAGGAAGCCCGGCTCAACCCCCAGCCGCAGCAAGTATGTGGGAGGACGACCGGTCCTTCCTATTGTGCTGGATGGGATCCCTTTGAATGCTCTCCTGGATACGGGGTCCCAGGTAACAACCATCCCCTATAAACTGTACAAAAGATATTGGGATGATTCAGACATTGACCATGGCCCAGATGATGATTTAACAATTGTGGCCAGTAATGGTCAGCCCTTGCCTCAAATTGGGTACAAAGAAGTAACCATTAAAGTGGGGCGGGTAGAATTGCCATGTCAGGGGATGATAATTGTAGATATTGATCGCAAAGAATCTGACCCACTGCTAACCATTGGTACAAATGTGATAGAAAATTGTATTGCCGAAGTGATAATTTTGTTGCAACAGGCGTCTGAAACTGCCAGCTCCGGGCAGCAGCGTGCCCTACAGAGGGAGATCCGAGCCCTGATGAGGAGGCAGCAGGTAGAGCTGGCCGGAGGAGAAATTGGCAGTGTGAGGGTAAGTGACCCCCTCCCCATTGCAATACCCCCAAGAAGTGAAATGTTGATATGGTGTCGGGCAGCAATAGGCCTCAAGGGTCAGGACTACCATGCCTTGGTAGAACTGGTGTATTCAGACAGTAGGCCTGGAGTCCTGATAGCCAGAGGGGTAGCAGACGTCCGCAAGGGGAGAGTGCCCGTCTGTGTCCTGAATTGTGGGGAGGAGGAAGCCAAATTGCCCCGGTACGCCACTGTAGCAAAACTGTACACTGTCAGCAACAATACCATCAAAGCAGTGGAACCCTTGATCCCGTCCGACCAGGCGGAAGACAATGGCTCCAAGGGGCAGCTGGAAGACTGGTGCCAAAAATTACATGTGGGCACCGACTCCACCCCCTCACACCAAAAGCATGGGGTTTACCGGGTGGTACAGGAGTACGAACGGGTCTTCAGCAAACACCCCCTAGATTTTGGGCAGGTGAAAGGGGTTAAACATCAAATCCCCACGGGTGATCATCATCCCATTAAAGAGAGATACCGCCCTGTACCCCCCGCACAGTATCAGCGTGCCAAAGAAATGTTACGGGAAATGAAGGAGGCTGGGGTTATCAGAGATAGTTGTAGCCCCTGGGCAGCTCCACTAGTGCTCGTAAAGAAAAAAGATGGTACAATGAGAATGTGTGTAGATTACAGGCAAATTAACCGCATTACACATAAAGATGCTTATCCACTGCCCAGAATAGAGGAGTCACTAACAGCCTTAAAGTCAGCTAACTATTTCTCCACCTTGGATCTCACCAGTGGGTATTGGCAGGTTCCCGTGGCAGAGGCGGACAAGGAGAAGACTGCATTCACGACACCAATGGGCCTCTGTGAGTTCAACTGTATGCCATTCGGGCTCTGCAACGCCCCAGGGACATTCCAAAGGTTGATGGAGTGCTGCTTGGGCCACCACAACTTTGAAACCGTGCTATTGTACCTGGATGACGTCATAGTCTACTCCAAGACTTATGAAGACCACCTGAGGCACTTAGCAGAAGTGTTTGAGTCCTTGTCGAAATATGGCCTGAAGATAAAGCCGTCCAAATGTCACCTCTTGAAGCCAAAGGTACAGTACCTGGGTCATGTGGTCAGCGCAGAAGGTGTGGCACCTGATCCGGAGAAAGTCACCGTAATCAAGGACTGGCCAAGACCCACCACGGTAAAGGAGGTGCGGCAGTTCCTTGGGCTGGTGGGCTACTACCGAAGGTTCATTGATGGTTTCACCAAGATAGCAGCGCCCCTTCAAGATCTCCTGGTGGGCCAGCCAAAGCAGGCTAAGAAGCAGAGCCCTCCATTTGAATGGAGCAGCCAACTAGAAACATCCTTTGTCCGGCTGAAAGGGGCTCTCACGGGAGAAGAAATTCTGGCCTACCCTGACTACAGCCAGCCGTTTGTACTGTATACAGATGCCAGCAACGTGGGACTGGGAGCAGTTCTGTCCCAGGTGCAGGGAGGCAGAGAGAGGGTGATAGCGTACGCCAGTAGGAAGCTTCGGCCCACAGAAAGGAATCCAGAAAACTACAGTTCCTTCAAGCTGGAGTTCCTCGCTATTGTTTGGGCAGTGACTGAACGCTTCAAGCACTATCTGGCGTCGGCCAAGTTCACCATCTTCACGGACAACAATCCGTTGACACACCTGGCAACAGCCAAGTTAGGTGCGTTGGAACAGCGATGGATGGCCCGGCTGTCTAACTTTGACTTTACCATCAAGTATCGGGCTGGCAAGAAGAATAATAATGCTGATGCGCTGTCCAGAATGCCTCACTTACCCGAATCTGGAGAAGACCTGGATGAACTCGAAGAGATAGAGTTACCGGCTTTCCATCATCAGGGTGTTTCCCAGTGTGAGCATGCTGTGGGAGTGAAGCGCTCGAGCCAGCACGAGGTCTCGGTCAACCCATTACTCCACCATAATTGGGAAGAGACACAGAACGGTGACCCGGCTGTGTGATTGGTCAAAGAAAAGCTAGCACAAGCTGAGACTCATCTTGGCCCAGATGCTCCAGAAGAAGCCCAGCAGTTGTGGAAGGAGAGGGGACGACTGTTCACCTACCAAGGCAAGCTCTGCAAGAGATATGTCAACTGGCGAACGAATGAACTTGTCTGGCAGATAGTGGTCCCACAGAGGGATGCTCCAATGGTCCTAGCAGCTTATCATGATAACACAGGACACTTCGGGTGGAAGAAGTTGGAGACCCTACTCCGTGATCGGTTCTACTGGGTGCACATGAGAAAGACAGTCGAGAAGTGGTGCCGAGACTGTGGTCCGTGTAATCTGAGGCGGAAAGATGATGCCAGCCAGAGGTCTCCCCTACAGCCAATTGTCACGAAGCAGCCCCTGGAGTTGGTGGCCCTGGACCACGTGAAGTTAACACCAAGCCGGTCGGGCTATGTGTACGCCCTCACCATTGTGGACCATTACTCGCGTTTCCTGGTAGTAGTGCCCGTGAAGGACCAGACAGCCAGAACAGCAGCGAGAGCGTTTCAGGCCTACTTTTGTCGACCTCACGGTTACCCTGAAAGGGTACTGACTGATCAAGGTCCTGCATTCGAGGCAGAAGTGTTCCAAGAGTTCTGTAACATGTACGGTTGTAAGAAAATCAGAACCACACCGTACCACCCCCAAACCAATGGATTGTGCGAGAAGATGAACCATGTGGTTATTGATATGCTCAAGACTCTACCTTTGGAAGAAAGAAACCAATGGCCAGAAAAGTTACCAGATCTGGTAGACTTGTACAACCATATCCCGGTAAATTCGACCAACTGCAGCCCTGCTTACCTGATGCGAGCCAGACCTGGCAAGTTACCTGTAGACTTTGAGATGGGGACTGTGTCACCTGAGGCGGTTCAGGAAATAGAGGATTGGGATACAGAGCGGCAGCAGCGGTACCGTAAGGTCCAGGAATGCGTAGAGAGGAGCCTGTCTCAAGCAAGAACGAGACAAGAGCAGCAGTACAATCAAATAGCCCCAGCAACTCCCTTAGCACCTGGAGAACAAGTCCTCAAGAAGAAGCGGAGGACGCATAAATTGGATGATCAGTGGGAAAACGAGCCCTACACCATTATCCCCTCCAACTTTGACAATAGTAAGGTATGCCTCATAAGCAAGGATGAAGGCAAGACCTATCAAGCAATTTCTCGAGACCGCCTGAAAGCGTGCCCTGAACGGTGCAGAACCCAAAAAGAAGTAGAAGAAGTACAAGAAAGTCCCCAAAGTCAAGAAAAAGAGGAAGAGATGATCCAAACAATCCTTGGAAAATTCCCCAAAACTTGGACCCGAATAAACAATGCCATAGTGGTACCAGTCTTGACGTTCCCGCAGTTGGTCGAGCCAGAAACAGAAGAGGTTCCAGATCCACCTAAAGAACCGGCCGCTCCAACATGAGGTGACATGCCAGCAGTGGAACAGGAGGTTCAACCCCCTGCCAGTGGTGAACCTGCCGTACCCTTGGCGAATCTGAGATCCCGTAGGCAACCGACATGTATCCCTGTAAGGGTTAGGCCTACCAATCACACGGGGGGGGCAGACACTCTAAGTAGTCAGGGACAAACCCCAGAGCTACGCCGGTCCCAACGTAGCACTCGGGGACAGCCCCCTCCAAGGTATAGAATATAGAAAGTAAAATACCTAACAGAATGTAAATAGTTATGTGAAATGTCTGTAATGTTGTGTATAAAATGCTTTTTGTCTTAGGTGATTAAGTAAATGGACAATTGGGCCACTGGACTATGGGTGGCCAACACCTAAATTGTTCATAGTTAGCACCAGTGTGCTCAACACCCCTGAAGAAAAACCCGTCCGGCGTGCATAGAGTGGGGTCATCAATGCTCTGACGCACGCCCAGAGCCTACGTTGGGGGTTTGATCGCGGCGGGTCCCCCATGGAGCAGTGTAATGGACACCCGGCGGGGAGCCACACTGGACTCTTATAGTAGTGTTTAAGTTTGTAACGTTTAAGTAATGTGCCTCCCATAATGGGATGAAATGTTGTAACATGTTATGTTTGTTTCCACAGTCCGGGAGTACTGAATTTAACTAAGGGGGAGTGTGGCGCCCCAGGACCTGGTCGCCACAACAGCATTGCCCTCCCAAAGGGTTAATGCTGAGCCTGGAGGTAATTGGGAGATCCTTTGGCCAGCAAGTTTAACACCCAACGCAGTTCTCCCTCCGGCCAGCAGGGGGAGCTCTGAACCTGGGATTCCAGGGAGCATCCCCTTAAGCCTGGTCTGAGAGAGGAAGTAGTGTTCAGTCCGTAGAGAGCAGTAGAAGTGAACAGACGCAGAGTGAGCTGTCCTGTGAATCTGGGGCCTAGAGCTATAATAGCTTGGCCCAGAGAAGCAGGAGTAGCTGAGAGGCAGCGGAGAGACTCGGACATCGGAGTCTGTGGCCACCAGGGCTTAAAATACTCCCTGGTAGCCGAATCTGAAGGGCAGGAGAGCTGCAAGCACCTGGCCCAAAAACATCCCAAAAGTACAGCTGCAGCATCAAGGCCGGTGTGGATTACAGCAGAAAAGCACCAGAGAGAGGGCCTGCGCAGCCTGCTACAGAGGGCAAGGGACGTACCAACAGTCCCAGCAGCAAGAGGGCCATTGCTGGATTCAGAGAAGCAGGGTCCTATCATACCAAAGAAAAGCACAGGAGTAGGCCTCATACTCAGCTGGCCAGAAAGATCACCCCAAGTACTTCCAGGCCGACCGGATCCTCATCACCACCTGTAACGGTCTCCCAGGACTGGACTGTTTCCAAAGTAAAGAGGAAAAGGTAAAGAGACTGTTGTTTATGCCTGGTTCTTTCATCGCCTGTCGGCCCTGCACCGTGTTAGCCACACCACCTCATAGACTTCCACGAGCACCAACTGTGCCCCGGGCATTGCTCCACCTGTGGGGAGCAGTACCACCATTGCTGCCATAACATCATCCCGGAGGCCTCACACAGCAGCGGCGGCTTAATAGCCGCAGACCACAGGTGGCGTCACGAACACAACTTTATTCACCAAGCCACATACTCTACTGACACCCACCAGGGCCACGGAGCCGGGCCCAGCCACCACTGACTACCACCGGACTAGTCCGGCCCGGCACCGGGTGTCCCATAGCCCTGGGGTGGGCGAGTCATATACATTGCTGGTGCTCTCTTTGCTTTGTTATGCATTGCTGGTGCTCTCTTTGCTTTGTTATACATTGCTGGTGCTCTCTTTGCTTTGTTATACATTGCTGGTGCTCTCTTTGCTTTGTTATGCATTGCTGGTGCTCTCTTTGCTTTGTTATGCATTGCTGGTGCTCTCTTTGCTTTGTTATGCATTGCTGGTGCTCTCTTTGCTTTGTTATACATTGCTGGTGCTCTCTTTGCTTTGTTATGCATTGCTGATGCTCTCTTTGCTTTGTTATACATTGCTGGTGCTCTCTTTGCTTTGTTATACATTGCTGGTGCTCTCTTTGCTTTGTTATACATTGCTGGTGCTCTCTTTGCTTTGTTATGCATTGCTGGTGCTCTCTTTGCTTTGTTATGCATTGCTGATGCTCTCTTTGCTTTGTTATACATTGCTGGTGCTCTCTTTGCTTTGTTATGCATTGCTGGTGCTCTCTTTGCTTTGTAAGCTTTTTCAAAGCACAGCTGCGGTTAGGCCGGGGTCTACAATTCAGTGCGCTGTGGTTAACACGTTACAAGGTGTGAAGTGACACGTAGCTTGTCAAACATCCCGCCAGCTGTCACAGGGCATCATGGGCACGAGGCGGGCAATGTGCTGGGCTCTGAGGACCCGTCTCATGTATTAGTAACATCTGTATAGGAGAATGTGCCAGGTGCGTGGTTCTTTGGGTCTGTCACACAAGCACGGAGTTATTGGGAGTAACAGTACGTCTGAGATATGTACAGAGAGCTAGAGAATGCAGAGTGTATGCCGTCCATCAGCACAAAGCTTGTACACCAGCCACGAAAGAGCAGTCCGAAATATAGGGTATCAAAAAAGATGTATTACCTGAGTACCGCCCCAGGAGCAGTCGAACCGCTCCATGAGTAGCAAGAGGAGCCTGCTCTCAGGAGCTCACACTTGGGATTTCAGTGGGCTGCTTTGCTTGGAAAGCCATATCTCCCTCGTCGCAATAGTGCCCCCGATCTCTGAGTTTCGTGGGGACAGTCCATATAGGCCCTGTTCTCCGCAGGTTAATTGCCAGGTTGCTTGAAGCTTCTCCCCGATCTAGGGTCCATGTACCCCGTCGTGCCTTCTGTCCCAGCCCGGCTATTGAACTACAGCTGCTGGCTATCCTCCAAGACTAGCCAAGCACCCAGTCCCAATCTCCCGCAACCGGGTCTCCGACTCCTCCTGGTCCACACCACCGTCTGCGACCTAGGTTGCTTTTTCCCTGGGAGCTCCAACTCCCAGCTTCCTCCGAGCTCCTCACAGCTCGAGGTCTACCACTCAACTCCCTTTCATTTTGCTCCCCTGGAGCCGACTGACTTGTCACCTCCCACCTCTCTGCCTGACCCCTAGGTGGACAGCCCTATTCCAGCTTAAGCAGCTCACTGGTGTGCCTGACAGGGTGTGGTGTGAGGTGTAAATAGGATTTGTGAATGCTGGTGGAGGCAGTACTGCAGGATGGGGACCCAGAACCATGGGGGTCGAGCCCTGCCCAGGGAGAGAAAGATTGTGCAGAACCCTGTGATGACCTGACTAGTTTAGGGCGACACACCTGCCTGAAAGGTGCGCCATTATCCACAATCTTTGCTTGTCAATAGGGTCCTTTGCCAGTAACCAAATCATGAAGACCCTGAATAATCGACCATAATCTGTGGGGAATCTTATCAAACTTTGTTGGGGATTCACACAGCACCACCACAAGGAAAGGTAGAAACTGCAATGGCCGCCCTGTGTAACGCAGGAGGACCGGTCCTCCGATCTGCCCAAAGGGAAGTATTCTGAACAGAGTGCCTTCCTTCATTAATTCAGGATTCTCAAATAGGGAAGATTTAACGATAAGTCTTTGGCTTTACCCAGAAAGAAACGAGGTAGGATGATGAAACTTTACATTTCTTCCACACACTCTCCACTGATGACAACACACTTCTTACATCGGTATTCCAAGTTCTGTAAGCCGAGCAAAAAGAAGGATTTTAGTTGTGACTCACACGAGGCATCCGTAGCAGCCATGGCATCAGAAATGGTGTGACATTTGGTCCCTTGAGGTGTTTCTTCAGGTTTGGAAACAGATGATAGTCGGAGGGAACTAGATCTGGTGAATAAGGTGGATGGTCAACCAGCTGGAAGCCCAGCTCTGCCAGTTTTGCCGTTGTCGCTTGTGCAATGTGAGCGGAGGCGTTGTCTTACAGTAAAAAGATTACTTTGCACAGCTTGCCACACCTTTTGGCCTTCAGAATTGCCTTTAATTGGTCCAAAAGTTCAATGTAATACCTTGCATTGATGGTGGAACCCTTTTGAAGGTAGTCCACTAGCAGCACCTCCTCCTTATCCCAGAACACAGACGCCATCACCTTAGTGGCTGATTTTTGCACCCTAAAGTTCTTTGGATGAGGAGAACCACTGTGCCTCCACTCTTTTGACTGCTCCTTCTTTTCAGGGTCACACAAATAAATCCAGGTCTCATCCATAGTGACCGGTTGCTCCAAGAAGTTCTTATCAGTCCAGAAACGCTGACAAATGGAGCGGGAAGTTGTCACTCGCTGCTTCTCTGATCTGTTGTCAGACATTTGGGATCCACTTTGCAGATCGCTTCCTCATGTCCAAATGTTCCTGGATAATGACACAAACACGTTCCCGGGAAATCCCCATGATGTCTGCTATTGTTTTAGCTGAAATTGGTGGATTCTCCAGTATGAGGTTGTGCGCAGCATCGATGATCTCCAGAACAACAACCACTCTCGGGCGTCCAGGACGTTCCTCATCGTTGGGGCTGATATTGCCCTTTTTACATTTGGCGACCCAGTTCTTACCTGTGGAATATGAAGGGCATTGATCCCCCAATGTCTGCGACATATCACCATGAATATCCTTTGCGGACTTTCCTTGCAATACAAAGAATTTTATCCTCCTCTGCTCTCAGTTGCTGTGAATATCGCATTAGACTCCGCCCTTGTGTTCTCCCGCGTGCGTAGAACTCTGTTGCCATAGGAAACAAACACAACATTTTGAAAACCTATATTACACATATAAGGCTTTCATGTGATGTAACATTCGTTACCATAGAAACAAAAAAAAAGATCACAAAGCCAAAGACCTATCAGCAGCCCCGTACATCAGATTGGTAAATCCTTTCTGCGGGAGTGACATTTATATAATTATGCTGGCATCACTCGTGCCTGAATACCGGCTGATTATAATATTCAGTCATTGGAAATGTTGGGCCACATCAAAAGGTGCCACAAGTTTCATTTCACTGACAATCGCTCACTTTTCAACCCCTTTTTATCTGATCATATGAATATCCGAATATTATCTCCAAGGGTCCATCATACGTAGCAACGATGATAACAGGGAGAGTAGCTTATCCTAGAAAGATTTATAGGATTACAAGCCCAAATTTAACAGGGTTCACAATGCAAGCAGTTGTCCACAGTAAATACGCCCATTGGATACAATCTAGAAGGATGTAAAGGTTATTCCCATCTGAACCCTTTATGGCAGGCGCATATGATATACGCCATATATGTCTGGCAGAAGTAACCTGCCACTACTGGGACCCATACTAATTTTAAGAATGGGGACCAATTTTGCATTGAAATGAATAGGGAGGTGGCAAAGCGTAGGGGGCTTTTTCTATTCACTTCCACAGAATTTTTAAAATTAGGTGAGCAAGCAAGACAGGCAATTTTCAGACCTCCCAATGAAGAGTTAGATCACTCCATCACACACTTCAACAACTTGAAAGCTATCTAATCGACCCTATATTTAACAATGGGCTCTATGTAGATCATCTATCTCGCTGAACACAATATACAGCCAAAAGCCTTCCACATAGAACTGCCCAAGGAGCTCAGAGACAGAATTGTGGCAAGGCACAGATCTGGCCAAGGTTACAATAGAATTTCTGCACTCAAGATTCCTAAAAGTACAAGGGCCTCCATAATCCTTAAACGGAAGACGTTTGGAACCACCAGGACTCTTCCTAGACCTGGCCGTCCAGCCAAACTGAGCAATTGTGGGAGAAGAGCCTTGGTGAGAGGTAAAGAAGAACCCCAAGATCACTGTGGCCGAGCTCCAGAGATGCAGTAGGGAGATGGGAGAAAGTTCCACAAAGTCAACTATCACTGCAGCCTCCACCAGTCGGGCCTTTATGGCAGAGTGGCCCAACGGAAGCTTCTTCTGAGTGCAAGACATATAAAAGCCGCATAGAGTTTGCAAAAAACACATGAAGGACTACCAGACTATGAGAAATAAGATTCTCTGGTCTGGTGAAATGAAGATAGAACTTTTTGGTGATAATTCTAAATGGTATGTGTGGAGAAAATTAGGCACTGCTCATCACCTGCCCAATACAATCCCCACAGTGAGACATGGTGGTGGCAGCATCATGCTATGGGGACAGGGACAGGACGACGGGTTACAATTGAAGGAAAGATGAATGCGGCCAAGTACAGAGATATCCTGGAAGAAAACCTCTTGTAGAGTGCTCTGGACCTCAGACTTGGCCGAAGGTTCACCTTCCAACAAGACAATGACCCTAAGCACACAGCTAAAATAACAAAGGAGTGGCTTCAGAACAACTCTGTGACCATTTTTGACTGGCCCAGCCAGAGTCCTGACCTAAACCCAATTGAGCATCTCTGGAAAGACCTGAATATGGCGTCCACCAACGTTCACCATCCAACCTGACAGAACTGGAGAGGATCTACAAGGAGGAATTGCGGAGGATCCCCAAATCCAGGATCCCAAGAAGACTCATGGCTGTACTAGCTCAATAGGGAGGGAGCTTCTACTCAATACTGAGCAAAGGGGCTGAATACTTATGACCATGTGAGATTTCAGTTTTTCTTGTTTAATAAATTTACAAAAACGTCTACATTTCTGTTTGTTTTTTTTTACAAGATGGGGGATGGGGGCTGAGTGTACATTAATAGAAAAATATGAACCTTTTGAATTTACCAAATGGCTGTAATGAAACAAAGAGTGAAAAATGTAAAGGGGTGTGAATACTTTCCGTACCCACTGTATATGCATGATGCTGTAAGCCATGGCCTTGCAGGTGCAGATCATTGTGTCACTGGTATGTTTCATCTTATATTGGAGGTTACAAGTTCTTACACATTTGTGTCATCCCTAGAGCAGTATAGGTCGCTTAATGACAAGTGTGGTGGCTTCTCTACCGTGTGCCACCTGTAGGGGGCCATAGGCCTCTCCCAGGTATCAGACTTTAAATAGAAGAGGTTTTGATTGCTATCAGTCATTGGCTGCTAGTTTTGGGGCTGCCCACCCCCTCAGCATTATTGGCTTCTGAAAGCTAAGAATATCACCTGTGATCTGAGGACCACACTGAAGACTGGATGTGGTGGCCACAAGAGAAGAAGAGGACAATGTCAAACATAAGAGGTATGACCCAGATCAGAGAATACATCGCTCGCCCCTCTGTATCTTTCCTTTCTGCATCTGTGCAAGTGTCATTTAGTTTTTGATCAGCTTCTTCTACACTTTACAAATAGCTCTTCTGTGTTGTTACT
Organism: Anomaloglossus baeobatrachus; assembly: GCF_048569485.1. Lineage (NCBI taxonomy): Eukaryota > Metazoa > Chordata > Amphibia > Anura > Aromobatidae > Anomaloglossus > Anomaloglossus baeobatrachus. The sequence goes on from NC_134364.1 coordinate 125,078,732, forward strand.
CGTTCTTCTCAAATACAAAAATGAGGGCTACAGGTGGAGCTAGACCCAATTCTATTATTTAGGTGGAGGCAATGCCTTTTTTTTCTTTAGGAGAGGTAACTAGTAGGGATGATCGAATACTTCGATTATTCGGCTTCACGAATATTTTCCGAATACCTCGCCGCTATTCGACTATTCGATGCGCAATGTAAGTCTATGGGAAGCCTGAATAGTACCGAACAGTTGTTATTCGGGTTTCCCATAGACTTACATTGCGCATCGAATATTCGCGAATAGTTGAATAGCGGCGAGGTATTCGGAAAATATTCACGAAGCCGAATAATTGAAGTATTCGATCATCCCTACTAGATAAAACTGTATAAATGCAGCGACTACGACCTGTCAGGGTGATAGGGGATATACTATATATATATATATATATATATATATATATTTCATACACACTTGTGTTAAATATCAGCAATAATCCATCACTGGACCATATAACACAGACATGGGCCCAGATCGCGCCGTGACACCTCATCACCACTGGAGATGGACCGTGGCTGAACCGAAAGGGTCTTGGCTGTGATTAATAGGACAGAATCACCGCATAATATTTATACTGTATTGTAAGATAATAAATGTTGTATTGTTTGTATATCATTTTTATATCAGGCTGGTAAAACCTTTTCCCATGTACTTGCCAAATAATGGGTTCACATATTAATATACACAAGAACTGACCACGCTCATCAGTCAGGTGGACGTGATATATTGCCTAGACTCATTCATGGGACTGATATTTTCTAAATAGCAGAAATATAAAAAGTGAGGGGTGAGATGGAACAAAAGGGGGCAAAAGATGGAGTAACTACAATACACCTAATAGCAGTATTTTATTATCCGTGTGCGCAGTAACAGTATGATTATAGTGAGCGCTCGGCCTGACCTTCCCCAGTGTCCGGTCCCACATCCTCAGATTGACGTCCTCTTTACCATCTGATGGGATTGGTGTCATCTGGTATACAGTGATGGATCGTTGTGAGTGGACGTGATCCCTTATCTGATACACATCATTCCTCGTCTGCTCCGTCTCTCAATAAAGGTTTCTTATATTGGACATTATCGATGGGGGAAGCTTCCATCCTCTATAATATATCTCAGCAAGAAAGTGAATGATTCCATGTTACCATGTAGAAAGTGACAAAACAGAAATAATCTTCCGCTAATGTGTGATATAGAATATTTAGACTCCTCCGCTTCTCAGAAGACGTATGTGATTAATCCCCATACATTATATACGCATATATTAGTAACCCTTTTTTTGTGTGTTTCAGTATTTTTATTACATAACAGTCATAGAATTTCAAACACTCTTATGTAAATATATCTGAAAGTAGATAAGTGATCATAAAGATGTTTAACCATTAAAATTTAAGGGGGAGGAGGATGTGGGGAGGGAGGGAAGAAAAATAAGGAGAAATGCTTTTATTGGGGGAATTTTGGAATATTAGTGACCCCTTATTACACTCCGGTGGATGCTTTCTCATTAATGTTTTCATTTTTGCATTTTAGTTTTAACTAATGTAAATTCTTTAGACATAAATGGTCAGATTTCTCCTCCGTTTCGGGGTTTGATGTTGATGAGCTTTTAGTCTCTGAACTGATAGTTTTCTTTCTTTTTCCTCTTGAACTAAAGCGGATCCGTTCCAAACTGTAAAACATGTGAGATAATAATCATCTGCTGTAGAGGCGCCGCTCACCATTGTGATCCACACGTATATCTACATGTAAAGAAACAAATAGAAAACACAAATTAGGTGCGGGGCAGACGACCATAGCACCTTCAATTCTCTGACGGTGATGGATGCACTAATGTCCTCGCAGCAATGAAAAGACGCAGAATTTTGCTCCTACCAGATAAACTCAGATCAGCTTGTTACAACGCTGGCAATAAAATATTACTGTCTTTTGCATGTTATAATGGTTTTATAAATGTACTAGCTGTAGTACCCGGCGAGGTCCGAGATAGTAACTGTCTCTCTGTTTCTCTCCCAGTCTGTCTTTCTTCCTCTCTGTCTGTCTCTCTAGCTGTCTGTCTGTCTCTTTCCCTGCCTGTCTCTTGCCCTGTCTGTCTCTCTGTGTGTCTGTCTCTTTCTCTGTCTGTCTCTTTGTCTCTGCCTGTCTCTGTCTGTCTGTCTCTTTCCCTGTCTGTCTCTGTCTGTCTCACTATCTCTTTCCCTGTATGTCTCTTTGTCTGTGTCTGTTTCTTTGTCTGTCTCTTTGTCTCTGTCTGTATCTTTCCCTGTCTGTGTCTTTCCCTCTCTGTCTGTCTCTGTCTCTGTCTGTCTGTCTGTCTCTGTCTATCTCTTTCCCTGTCTTTGTGTGTCTGTCTGTCTCTGTCTGCCAGTTTCTGTCTGTCTATCTCTTTCCCTGTCTGTCTGTCTCTTTCCTTGTCTCTTTGCCTAGCTGCAATATGACATGCCAACATTCCATTTAAGAGCGTGGCTGCGCATTCTTCTGAAGTTCTGGCTGCATTGTGGCTCCCAGCTCCATTGACTTTAATGGAGGCAAGTTTTTTGGCAAATAACTGCAAAGCGCGGGGTTAAAATTTCCCCTCAAAACATAGTCTATGACGTTCCCTAAGTCACATGAGGTGTCTGTGCAAAATTTCGTGATTGTATATGCGATGGTGCGGATTCCTTTAGCGGACATACACACACACATACATACATACATACATACACTCAGCTTTATATATTAGATGTAGAATTCATAATAATATATGCATGTGGGGCTGTATGTGTATATATAAAACATTGGGCTACAGTGTAAAATGTAAAGAAAACCAATATACAATCATCTGGAATTCTGTTTCCGTCATATTTTATTCACAAGAGAATTTAGCTCAGAATCTTGGACATTATTTCATTTGAAAACAACTCATTTATAGTTAGAGGCAATGACGCTGTACCTGGGCCGCGTCTGCCATTGTTTGTTCCACATTTTTCCAACAGTTTATAAATGTTTGGGAAATGAGGAGATAACTGCTGGGGTTTAGGTAGAGGAATAATGTCCCACTCTTCTGATGGAGGATTGTCGCTGCTCCACTCTCCGGGGTCTTATTTGCCAGCTCAAGCCCCGGACTCTGCTTCTGTAAAGCTCTCTGCTTTATCTGTACAGTATGTGCGAGCTGAAATATACAACATGGCATCCATAAAGAATTTCACATTGTGATTCATCTGATCACAGTTTTCCATTTTAGATGAGCTTTGTCCCAGAGAAGATGTCAGCGTCTCTGCATTGTGATGATGTTTGGCTCCACAATGTTTACTCTTAGTTGTTCGCAGATGAACTTCTGACCATCTTTGCTTCTGAGAGACTCTGCCTCTCTAACATATTCTTTTCATACAGTTATGTCACTTAGTTGAAAATTTACCCTCCAGTTGTGTTTCCTTACTACTAATTACGTTCACAGTCTATTTTAACCCATGTCTAACTTTTTTTAAATGTGTTGCTACCAGCAAGTTCTAAATGAGTTAATATTTTGAAATAAAATGGAAAAATGTCCAATGTCTGATCTGTTCTCTGTTCTGCTGTACATAAAATAGGACAATTAGAGGTCTCCAAATCATTGTATTCTGTTGTCATTACATTTTACACAATGCCACAATCTTTTTTCAAATCAGATTATATTAATATCACAGAACAACGGTCCAACATCATAAGTGTTTTCAAAAGAAATCTAGCGTAAATCAATTTGATAAGTTGCAAAATGTATGTGCAAACCGAGGAAAATTTGTGTCCCTTTTGGTTTTCCACACTACTAACTCATCTAATTCATGACGAACTGTGGCCAAAAGTCATACTCCAGTCCCTGATTGGAGTAAGATTTTTGCCGAGGCACTCGACACTTTTCAGATGCACCTAATTCACTCCAGCACAGCCCCTCTTATACAGTGTGTCCATCCATATCCTGTCCACTGCCATTAACTTGAGAACGGCGGCAGCTATAGGCATAGAAGTGGTGTCTAGGTATAGTAAAGTACCCATGTGCTATGCAATGAAACCAACTATACCGCCACCTGGTGGAAAACAATGGAGTGTCGAAAACGGAACAAGATAGAGAAAAAAATTGAATTAAAAAATTGTAGGGCATCATCAATTCAATACGAATCAACACCTTGCATACAGAAATGCTATGATATGAAACCTATGACCCCCCCCAAAAACATTGAATGCTGGTCACGCATATGGCACTCATTTAACTTTGATGCTCAACGTGGCCCCCGTTAGCTGCAATGCACATCTGGACTCTGCACAGCATACTGTATCTTGCTGCACGTTGTGCAATATGGTAGGGGACACGTTTGCACAAGCATCTGTGATACGTGGTCGTAGGTCCTGCAGTGTTGGTGGAGGGTCGCATACACCCGCTGTTTGATGTGACCTCACAGAAAGAAGTCAAGGTCAGGTGAGCGGAGGCCACTCCACACAGCCACCATACCCAATGACTTGTAGGAAGGTCTCCATGAGGTATCGCTTCACGTCCGCAGCCTTGTGAGTTTTACATGTTCTAATCATAGCATTTCTGTATGCAAGGTGTCGATCCGTATTGAATTGATGATGCCCTACAACTTTGTAATTCACTTTTTTTCCCTATCTCGTTCTGTTTTCGAGATAAAAATGCTAACTCCGTTGTTTTCCACCAGGTGGCGCTCTAGGTGGTTTTATTGCGTAGCACATGGCTACTTTACTATACCTAGACACCACTGCTATGCCTATAGCTGCAGCAATTTGCAAGTTAATGGCGGTGGACAGGATATGGGTGGACACACTGTAAATATAAATATATATATATATATATATATATATATATATATATATATATATATATATATATATATATATATTGTAACGTTGCGCCCTACAACGTGAGGGTTCTACTCGCTTGCAGCGGTGTAAGGTAGCTCCAGCAACACACGTACACAGTCTCTTCATAGAAATTCCGGCAGTTTATTTAAAAACACTCAGCATAAACTGCCCTCACACATAAACAATGAGTCCATAATGGAAGTTTTAGCAACTTCCCCACTCTCTGGCTCCTGCCAGCGTACAACTCTAGCCAAGGTTCCTTCCAGCACCCAGGGCCCTCTGCAGACCCCTGTCTGTCTCTCCTCCTGGAGAGATTCGGCCCTACAGCCCTGGCCTGGCTTGGCTGCACTCACCTCAGACTCAATATCAGAGCCTTGTGTTCAGCCTCCACACAGGCTGATACACCCAGAGCTCCCTGCTCTGATCTCACTTGTTTCCAGTACACACACTGGAAGTCTGGAGCCAGTCTCTATCTAGACTGCCCTAGACACACACTCCCCAGGTTCAGAGACAAGATTGCTTTAACCCCTCGAGCCCCACCCACAGGTGGAGGTCTGTGATTCTCAGACCTGCACAGCACTCTGGGATTATTAAAGGGAACCTGACCCTTATATGCAGCAAGAAGCCTTTGTGGAACTACAAGTCCCATAGCAACCTCTTCCGTTTAAATATCGCAGGTACCTTCTCCACTGTGACATATAGCGACCATTTACCACGTTGGTGGTCGCTACCTCACATATCCCCCCCCTCTGTTCAAACTTGTAGGGTTGAACACTCGATACCCTACAGGGGCCCCGAGACAGGGCATCAGGGTCACCTTGCCCTACCAGGCAAGAGGGCCCTGTAGGACAACCTTGAGCTTCCGATCTCGCCAGACCGTCCGCCACCAAACCCTGCACAGGAAACCCACTTCTCAGACGCGGTCCTCGGCCGGACCCATCCCTCCAAGGCTGTCGCCCATGGTCTGTGCAACAGGGAGACTCTCCCTTAGTTGGCACCATCGCCCTGTCAGTCCCTGAGCTAACTAGACCACTAGAGGCCGCACTATCGAGGGGCCTACACGGGGAGATGATAGAAGAGGCGCCATAACTAGGACCTCTGCGCCTGTGGCGACGGGAGGAGGATTTCCCCTCTTTGGTCATCAGTATGTCACTGTATTCATTTGTCACTTTAGTAAAGTCAGTGTCTATTCTGGAGTCATCGTCACCCCCCTGGTGTTCTGGACTACCACGTCCCCACTTAACTAGGTGTCGGACCCCTTGTCTGTAGCTCTCCCGTTTTTAACGGTCATGTCACTAAGTTGCGCATGTCCCCCATTATCTTTGGTCACCCCTAACTTAGGACTGTCCTTACGGGGAGGTACCTCCTTCTCAGTGTACCTCAATGTCCCACCGGTAACCTGTAAAACCTCTTGCGGAAAAGAGGCTTCCGTAGGCGGGAGCCGACTTATTCTTGTGCAATCAGTCCCGGCCTCTGTCTTCCATAAGTCCCGAAAGAACTCAAAGTCCTGTCCTATGATAACCGGATATAGCAGATCTGGAGCTACACCCACATCTGGGCGCCCCATACGTTTGGCCGTCTGAATCATCACCCTGGCCAGAGGATATTCTTTAGTGGTCCCATGCACAAAACGTCCTTCTATTGTCCTACCCACCATAAAATGGAGATCGGACATGGGTCTCACTAAGGTCAACTGGCTACCCGGGTCTAACAGACTAAACACACTTAGCCCATTCAAGTCCACGGAGCACTTCTGTGGCCTCACATCGGATGGATAGCCTATACCGCAGGTAGGACATAGGTAAGGCGAATCCCATTGCCCCTTGCTATAGTCCACCTGTTCGGCTTGTGAATGCTCCACCCCCTGGTGGGTCACCACTGCTTTTTGGGTCTCCGCCCCCTTTTGGGCCACCGCACCTTTTCGGGACTCTGCCCCCTTTTGGGGTTTCCATGCAATGTCTTAGCCCCCAGTTCACACCGTTCGCCCTTATCTCCCTGGGCACCTAGTGTTCATACTGGGCCCCGATGGGAACGCTCAAACTGGTCCATGGCTGCGACATCGCCACACACTGACAGCTCCTGCTGTCCCCGGACCAGGAACTGGTACAGCTCCTCCACAACGTCCGCAGGGACCATTCGCTCTTTTTGGCTTTCAGCCCCCACTGCTGTCACTGGACCTCCTGGCACATGCTGTTGGTGCTGCTGGCTCTGCAGCAGCTGGTTCAGGAGCTCCTCCATGCTGTAACGAAAAAGAGGCACAGGAGGGGCGCTCCAATGGGTAATACCCGGTGGTCAAAGACGGGGGGGTTAGAGAACCACTAACCTTTCCGGGTTGTACCGCCCATACAACCAGGACCACCAGCCTGTGGTGTATCACTGCTCACCAAGCAGGGCTTCGCAATTCCGGCTGGCCTCCAGTCACTGGTCTCTCGCCACTGCAGCACAGAACCCTGCAGACCCACTGATTCACCGCCAGCAGCTGGAGCACGCTGTCCCTGTTCGTGGACCCGCCGATCCACCGCCAGCTGCTTGAGTGTGCAGACAAAATTATCGTGGACCCGCCGATCCACCGCCAGCTGCTTGAGTGCGCCGACACGATTTTCGTGGACCCGCCGATCCACAGCAATACGTCCTAGGCCGTTGCCCTTAGCAACCAGGCTGCGTTGCCCGCATTCGCCACCATATGTAACGTTGCGCCCTGCAACGTGGGGGTTCCACTCGCTTGCAGCGGTGTGAGGTAGCTCCAGCAACACACGTACACAGTCTCTTCATAGAAATTCCGGCAGTTTATTTAAAAACACTCAGCATAAACTGCCCTCAAACATAAACAATAAGTCCATAATGGAAGTTTTAGCAACTTCCCCACTCTCTGGCTCCTGCCAGCGTACAACTCTAGCCAAGGTTCCTTCCAGCACCCAGGGCCCTCTGCAGACCCCTGTCTGTCTCTCCTCCTGGAGAGATTCGGCTCTACAGCCCTGGCCTGGCTTGGCCGCACTCACCTCAGACTCAATATCAGAGCCTTGTGTTCAGCCTCCACACAGGCTGATACACCCAGAGCTCCCTGCTCTGATCTCACTTGTTTCCAGTACACACACACTGGACGTGTGGAGCTAGTCTCTATCTAGACTGCCCTAGACACACACTCCCCGGGTTCAGAGACAGGATTGCTTTAACCCCTCGAGCCCCACCCACAGGTGGAGGTCTGTGATTCTCAGACCTGCACAGCACCCTGGGATTATTAAAGGGAACCTGACCCTTATATGCAGCAAGAAGCCTTTGTGGAACTACAAGTCCCACAGCAACCTCTTCCGTTTAAATATCGCAGGTACCTTCTCCACTGTGACATATAGCGACCATTTACCATGTTGGTGGTCGCTACCTCACAGTATATATATATATATATATATATATATATATATATATATATATATATATATATATATATATAATGTATATTGTGCAGGTGTATGTAATATTTATGACTATAGCTTAATGTAGATTATAAGTATATTTCATATTTTTTATATTTATGTTCTCAACAGGTTTTATTTACACTAACAAGCAAAAGGGTAACAATGTCTTGAGCTTTTGATTTTCAGGCTCCATATCTCATCGTCCTCTACAGCTTTGAGTGTGAGACGACCTTCAATTATAGACAATCATCTTGGCTATCTCATACATAAATGTGACTTGCAGCTATTTAGCATATGATTAGTTATGCAGATTCTTGTCAGGTCACTTCATTGTTACTGTTTTGCTTGTAAAAAATCTACATTTTAATTTGTATTATTTTGTTAGTATTTTGTAAATCTACCTTTTGGCTTTCAGCTCTGCCTGAATCCTTCTAGGCTCTCAATCAGATTCAAGCATGTCGCTACCGAAATTTGATCCCAGGTCTCTCCTACACGTTCCCAATGTCTGTGAATACTGATCGATTCACTTGGGTATGTATAAAGCTTTTACGTCAACTCTACCCATAAATGTCCAATTGTGTTGAGATCTGGGGACTGTGGGGACAATCCAGCTCCTCTACTTCATTGTCATTGAACCATTTCTTCTCAAATCCCGACGTATACTTCGGGTCGTTATCTTGCTGGAACACCGTCATCCATTTCATACCCATAGTACTTGAGTGTAGGAATTAACTCGTCTTGTAGGACACTCAAATATAGCTCTGCATTGAGACCACCATCCATCCTGGTTAAGTGTCCAACGCCTTTGGCTGTGAAACATCTCCATCTTATCAGGCTTCCTCCACTGAACTTGACAGTTCCTTCAAATTCTTGATCCGTTCACCCCTTTTTCCCTCTTTTCTGCTAGAGCCATCTGCCTCCATCAGAGCCGTCTATTGACTTTCATCTCGTCGTTCCAAATCACCCGTTTCCAAGCTTCCACTTTTCATACTTTTTGAAAACTCAACCCAACGCTTCTTATGATGATATTGAAGTTTAGGCTTCCCCGTTTTTTCAAGCCACCATTCCAGACTTCTGTAATGTGCGTTGCACGCTGCTTACATCGGCGTCTTTGATCTCACTATCATGAAGCAGATGAGCCGCCTCCACCCGTGTGTGTTGCACCAGAACTGATAAACCTTGTGATGAGTGACTTGTTGACTTTGATATTTTGCGTGGGCATCACCTCTTGGCTTTTGAATGGATGGACGGACTTCATTTCGCATTCTTTACACAGTCCTGGCCTCACATAATGTAGTTTGGCAATTTTCTTGGCCGAGAGACCTCTATTGATGAGATGGATGATGCGGTTTCTCTTTCCTTGAGAAATTTTCTTCATTGCTGCTCCTCGATTCGAACCAGTGACCTATTGCTTGTGAATTAAAGTAATAACACACTGAGCTGTTAGGGAATGTGAGAACAGGTTAGAATTTATAGTATACAGGAAGAAAAAGGAGCAAAACAGTAAGGGGCACTTTGCACACTGCGACATCGCAGGTGCGATGTCGGTGGGGTCAAATTGAAAATGACGCACTTCCGGCATCGTATGCGACATCGCAGTGTGTAAAGGCTGGATGATACGATTAACGAGCGCAAAAGCGTCGTAATCGTATCATCGGTGCAGCGTCGGCGTAATCCATAATTACGCTGACGCAATGGTCCGATGTTGTTCCTCGCTCCTGCGGCAGCACACATCGCTGTGTGTGAAGTCGCAGGAGCGAGGAACGTCTCCTACCGGCCTCACTGCGGCTTCCGTAGGATATGCGGAAGGAAGGAGGTGGGCAGGATGTTTACATCCTGCTCATCTCCGCCCCTCCGCTCTGATTGGCCGCCTGCCGTGTGACGTCGCAGTGACGCCGCACGACCCGCCCCCTTAACAAGGAGGCGGGTCGCCGGCCACAGGGACGTCGCACGGCAGGTGAGTGTGTGTGTGAAGCTGGCGTAGCGATAACTTTCGCTACGCCAGCTATCACCACATATCGCTGCTGCGACGGGGGCGGGCACTATCGCACTCGGCATCGCAGCATCGGCCTGCGATGTCGTAGTGTGCAAAGCCCGCCTAAGGGTAAGTTCACACAGTGCGTTTTTCGCGGCGTTTTTGTGCAGTTTTCGGGTGCGTTTTTGCTCAGAAAACTGCATGACTTTGTTTCCCCAGCAAAGTCTATGAGTTTTCATTTTTGCTGTCTGCACACAGCGTTTTTTTTTCAGCTGCGTTTTTGTGGTGCCACAAAAACGCAGCATGTCAATTATTCCCGCGTTTTTCACTGCGCTTTTCATCCATTGAGTGCAATGGGATGTTGAAAGACGCAATGAGAAACGCAAATAGGTGCGTTTTGGTGCGTTTTGGTGCATTTCTAAGACCAAAAACGCAGCTATAAACACAGGAGGTGGGTAGTAAAGTGACATGTACAGGAAGAGGATTCCTTCTGTCAGTAAACACAGAAGCGTGAATCCTCCCGGTACAGTCACCGCCGCTTCCACCTCCCTTCCTGTGCATGTATGCTGCCGTGCAGCACCATGTCTGGCCGGGAGGTGGAAGCGGCTGCGAAATCAAAAGTGAACAGTAGAAAAAAAAAAGTCATACTCACCTGTCTGCAGACTCCCGGTGCCATGCCCGCTCCCATCTCCTCCCGGTACCGCCGCTCCGGGTGTGTGCAGTCTCCCCGGGTACGTATGCCTGCAGGATGCAGGACCTGGCGATGGATCACCTGATGCAGTCACCTGACGCATCAGCTGATCGTAAGTCTCGGGGTGATGCCAGCAGCCGGCCGGTTTAACCTATCAGCGGATGCGTCAGGAGACTTCATCACTGATTACCGGCAGCTGCTGCAGCGATCGGACGGGATCAGACTCCGCTCCAGGAGCTGCCGGTAATCAGCACATAAGTGAGTATTTTTTTTTTTTTTTGCACCGATGCATCTGCTGATTGTATAAACGGCTTTTATACAATCAGCTGATGTGTGATGTGATTCAGGCACTCGAACCTGACACATCATCTGATCGCTTTGCCTTCCAGCAAACCGATCAGATGATATTGGATCCGGCGCGGGACCCTTGACCCAGGATTACTGCGGAGGGGGGTGCTTTATTTCAATAAAGATGGAGTCACTAATTGTGTTGTGTTTTATTTCTAATAAAAATATTTTTCTGTGTGTTGTGTTTTTTTTTATCTTTACTAGAAATTCATGGTGGCCATGCCTAATATTGGCGTGACACCATGAATTTCAGGCTTAGGGCCAGCTGATAATATACAGCTAGCCCTAACCCCATTATTACCCAGTGAGCCACCCGGCATCAAGGCATGGAAGAGTTGGATACAGCGCCAGAAGATGGCGCTTCTATGAAAGCACCATTTTCTGGGGTGGCTGCGGACTGCAATTCGCAGCGGGGGTGCCCAGAAAGCATGGGCACCCTGCACTGTGGATTCTAATCCCCAGCTGCGTAGTTGTACCCGGCTGGACACAAAAATTAGGCGAAGCTCACGTCATTTTTTTTTTTAATATTTCATGAAATTCATGAAATAATTAAAAAAAAGGTCTTCTCTATATTTTTGGTTCCCAGCCGGGTACAAATAGGCAGCTGGGGGTTGGGGGCAGCCCATACCTGCCTGCTGTACCTGGCTAGCATGCAAAAATATGGGGAAGTGTTACACGTCGTGACTCTCTTATTGCAAGGAATGAGGTGGTCCCCCATTCCTTGTCTGCCACGAGCCCTCCTGCTCAGCAGCGCCAAAGGTCTGGGAGACTCCAGGAGTTGCCTTCTCAGAGACACAGCAGAAGGGTGACACCTAGTGGTTCTCCTTCTGCAAGGAATGGAGCGGTCTCCCATCCCTTGCCTGCCACGAGCTCTCCTGCTCAGCATCACGGAGGCTCTGGGAGGTTGCTACTGCTTAGGCATTATTGTCTTTTGTGGGCTTTGCCCTTGCTGCTCAGGCAGCACCTAGTTTGCAGGTCTTGCTGCTCCGGCAGTATCCCGTTTAGCAGGCTGTGTTCCTGTCCCAGATGAGCTCCTCGAGTCTCTGTCGGACTCACTTGGTTTCTGAAGCACACGTGCGTGGGCACCTCTGTGCTACCCCCGTGCCATATTCCTGTGACTCCCGCTGGCACACGTGTGTAGGCACCTCTGTGTGTCCCCGTGCAACAGGTACACCGTACGAGAAGCCCCGAGCCATACAACCCTCACGGGTTAGGGCGGACCGGTGTACATAGATCGTCTGTGACGTTCCAGACGATCACCAGCAGCAACCCGCTCACTCTTTCCTGACCATAGCAGCGGTCCCTTACACCGCACAGTGGACCTTGACCGGCGGAAGCTGTCCATTTCCCATCTTGGCACGCTTCCCCGGGTCCCCCTCGTAACAGGGAACCCCACGTCATTTTTTTGTTTGGGGGGGGCAAAGAAATCCTGCATACAGTCCTGGAAGGAGGATGCTGAGCCTTGTAGTTCGACAGCTGCTGTCTGCTCTCCTGCATACACTATTGGATGGAGTATGCTGAGCCTTGTAGTTCTGCAGCTGTCGGCTCTCCTGCATACACTAGTGGAGAATGAAGAACATATTGAAGAAGGAAATGACATCAGACCTTTTTTTTTTGTTCACTGATAAAAAAAACGCATAAAGACGCAATGAGCAAAAACGCAGCAAAACACAGCAAAAAACGCACCAAATCGCGGTAAAAACGCGTGCGTTTTTTGCCACGTTTTTTTGACGGGGGTGCGTTTTTGTGTGGTTTTTGCCGCAAAAAACGCACAAAAATGCAGCGTCAAAAAAATGCAGTGTGTGAACCTAGCCTTACAATGCAGAGACATGACAATACTCTGCATAACTAATCATATGGTAAATAGTTGCCAGTCAAATTTATGTATGAGATAGCCAAGATGATTGTCTATAATTGAAGGTCGTCTCACACTCAAAGCTGTAGAGGACGATGAGATATGGAGCCTGAAAATAAAAAGTTCAAAACATTGTTACCATTTTGCTTGTCACTGTATGTACCCAATAAAAAACAACAATAGAAGTTGGTACTAAAGTGTCTACCAAAACCAAAAGAGACATCAGTCACACTAGAGCCGGCCCGCAGGGAGCAATGCTATGCTTACATGACACTTGTAGTCCCTACTTATTTGCAGTCTGTTGTTTGTTAAAGATCTATGTAAGAAAAAAGAAATCACAATGGCAGTGGGTGCAGTGTCTTCAGGTATCAGCCAAGTATCTCTTCATATAAACTCCAGAAAGCAGTACACCAGCAGTTAGATGGAGAAAACTCTAACTATATTAGCTCATGTGATGACTTTCACAATAGAAGAAACTTATTAAGCTTGGAGTTTTAGCATCGAGCTGTTGGAGGGCTGGCTGATTTTGGGCAGTTGGCTGATTTTGGGCAGTTGGCTGATTTTGGCAGTTTATTTATATTCTAATCATTTATCTCTAAACTGCATGTCTCATATCTTTTCATGTCTATCATACATCCCATATTTATCACACATCTCATCTGTATTATCAATTACTATGTGGCTTACAACTACATAGTATCTTGTATACAATATTGTCAACTGCTGTATGGCACATATACCCGCTACCTGGTGTCCAGTACCATTATCTGCTATTTCATACAAGGCATTTTAGCCTGTTATCGGTGTATGAACCTATTACCTGCTATTAGTTGTATGGTCTTAGTATCTACTATATGGTAAACAGTCTTGTTATCTGCTATCTGGTGTACGATTCTGTTACTCGCTATTTGGTGTAAGGTCCTGTTACCCAGTTTCTGTATACGGTCCTGTTACCCACAATCTGGTGTACGATTCTGTTACCCGCTATCTGGTGTACGGTCCTGTTACCCGCTCTCTGGTGTACGGTCCTGTTACCCACTATCTTTTGTACGGTCCTGTTACCCGGTATCTGGTGTATGCTCTTGTTACCCACTATCTGGTGTACGGTCCTGTTACCCACTATCTGGTGTACGGTCCTGTTACCCGCTATCTGGTGTATGGTCCTGTTACCCGCTATCTGGTGTACGGTCCTGTTACCCGCTATCTGGTGTACGGTCCTGTTACCCGCTATCTGGTGTATGGTCCTGTTACCCGCTCTCTGCTGTACGGTCCTGTTACCCGTTATCTGTTGTATGGTCTTGTTACCCGGTATCTGGTGTACGGTCCTGTTACCCGGTATCTGGTGTACGATCCTGTTACCCGGTATCTGGTGTACGGTGTTGTTACCCGGTATCTGGTGTACGGTCCTGTTACCCGGTATCTGGTGTACGGTCTTGTTACCCGGTATCTAGTGTATGGTCCTGTTACCCGCTATCTGGTGTACGGTCCTGTTACCCGGTATCTGGTGTACGGTCCTGTTACCCGGTATCTGGTGTACGGTCTTGTTACCCGGTATCTGGTCTACGGTCTTGTTACCCGGTATCTGGTGTACGGTCCTGTTACCCGGTATCTGGTGTACGATCCTGTTACCCGGTATCTGGTCTACGGTCTTGTTACCCGGTATCTGGTGTACGGTCCTGTTACCCGGTATCTGGTGTACGGTCCTGTTACCCGGTATCTGGTGTACGGTCCTGTTACCCGGTATCTGGTCTACGGTCTTGTTACCCGGTATCTGGTGTACGGTCCTGTTACCCGGTATCTGGTCTACGGTCTTGTTACCCGGTATCTGGTGTACGGTCCTGTTACCCGGTATCTGGTGTACGGTCTTGTTACCCGGTATCTAGTGTACGGTCCTGTTACCCGCTCTCTGGTGTACGGTCCTGTTACCCGCTATCTGGTGTAAGGTGCTAGTACAGAAGAGTTAGAAGGGGAGAGACTCTAATTTATAGCTTTGTTGGATTAGGGTTATGGGACCGGATTTGTGGGGTCAGCCCTTCAGTGAATAATCTTTACTTGCTTTGTCTATATTGTGTGAAGAATTGTCTTTTGATATCTGATTTAGGAAAGCCCCATCTCTGCAGAAGCAGCGCACCATCAGATTGTCAGCTCTTCAGGCTGTAGAAGTGCAGCAGCTGCTCCGGTCGTGTCTGGAGTCTTCCCCGCATCGTGTCACCTGTCCCTTTGATGAATATTGTGGGGATTTATCAGACTGGGAGATCGATGCAGTTACATTTCAGCACCTGCTGTGGGAGACGTCCACATAAGATGGCGGCTGTGGTTGTGTGCAGCGCTGACACACTTTTGGGAGGTTTTCTTTATACTAGCTTTATGATATTTATTTTATGTAAGGTGATAGTAACTTTGTTAGTATAGTACGAAGTGAACCTGAAAAAAGCGGGATATTTGTGAAATAAAATGCATGAAAAAGGGTGAAACACTGATCGTATTTAGAAAATGCACCATATTCTCTAACATGTAAACACCTTTAGGGCATTTTTTTTAACTCAAATCCATGTATTTTTAGCTACATGGGGCTGCTGATAAGTCTTTGACTTTACCCAGAAATAAATGAGCTAGGATGATGAAACTTTACATTTCTTCCACATACTCTCCACGGATGACAACACACTTCTTCTATCGGTATTCCACGTTCTGTAAGCCTAGCAAAAAGGATTACGGTTGTGCGTCAATCCAGGCATCCGTAGCAGCCATGGCACCAGAAATGGTGTGAAATTTGGTACCTTGAGGTGTTTCTTCAGGTTTGGAAACAGATGATAGTCAGAGGGAGCTAGATCTAGTGAATAAGGGGGGTGGTCACCAGCTGGAAGCCCGGCTCTGCCAGTTTTTCCGTGGTCGCTTGTGCCGTATGAGCGGAGGCGTTGTCTTGCAGGTACAAGATTCCTTTGGACAGCTTGCCGCACCTTTTGGCCTTCAGAGCTGCCTTCAATTGGTCTAAAAGTTCAATGTAATACCTTGCATTGATGGTGGAACCCTTTTGTAGGTAGTCAACTAGCAGCACACCCTCCTTTTCAAAGAACACAGACGCCATCACCTTAAGGCTGCTTTACACGTTACAATTAATCGTGCGATCGCATTTGCGATCGCACCCGTCTCCATCGTTTGTGCGGCACGGGCAATTTGTTGCCCGTGTCGCATAATGCTGTAACCCCCCATCACACGTACTTACCTTCCAAACTACGTCGCTGTGGGCGGCGAACATCCAATTCCTGAAGGGGGAGGGACGTTCGGCGTCACCGCGATGTCACACAGAGGCCGGCCAATCAAAGCGGAGGGGCGGACATGAGCGGGACGTAAACATCCCGCCCACCTCCTTCCTTCAGCATTGCCGGCGGGATGCAGGTAAGCTGCAGTTCATCGTTCCCGAGGTGTCACACGGAGTGATGTGTGTTGCCTCGGGAACAATGAACAACAGGACGTTCGATTTTTAGAAAATGTCAACGATGAACGAGAAGGTGAGTATTTCTGCTCGTTCATAGCTGTCACACGCTACGATATCACTAACGATGCCAGATGTGCGTCACTTACGACGTGACCCTGCCGACATCTCGTTAGATATATCGTAGCGTGTAAAGCCCGCTTTAGTGGCTGACTTTTGCACCCTGGACTTCTTTAGATGAGGAGAACCACTGTACCTCCACTCTTTTGACTGCTCCTTGTTTTCAGGGTCATACAAATAAATCCAGGTCTCATCCATAGTGACCGGTTGATGCAGGAAGTTCTTATCAGTCCGGAAACGCTGACAAATGGACCGGGAAGTTGTCACTCGCTGCTTCTCTGATCTGTTGTCAGACATTTGGGGACCACTTTGCAGAAGCTTCCTCATGTCCAAATGTTCCTGGATAATGACACAAACACGTTCACGGGAAATCCCGATGACGTCTGCTATTGCTTTAGCTGAAATTGGTGGATTCTCCAGTATGAGGTTGTGCGCAGCATCGACCATCTCCGGAACAACAACCACTCTCGGGCGTCCAGGACGTTTCTCATCATTGGGGCTGAAGTGGCCCGATTTACATTTGGCAACCCAGTTCTTACCTGTGGAATATGAAGGGCATTGATCCCCCAATGTCTGCGACATATCACCATGAATATCCTTAGCGGACTTTCCTTGTAGAAACAAGAATTTCATCACTCCTCTGCTCTCAGTTGCTGTGAATATCGCATTAGACTCCGCCATTTTATTTTCCTGCATGCGTAGAACACAACAAACACAACATTTTGAAAACATATATTAGACACATAAGGCTTTCATGTGATGTAAAGAAACAAAAAAAGATCAGAAAGCCAAAGACTTATCAGCAGCCCCTTGGAGAATCAATTTTATGAGAAGTGAAATAAGTTATTCTTCATTCCTTTAAAGGAAATCTGCCTGAAATTAATCCCTGGTTAGTCATGTCATAGTGTTACTACTCTACGCTGCTGCGTCGTTGGCCAGATTTGCCTGTTTGACAACTCACCAGCGACTGTTAGAGACTTTCCAGTGATCCCGGCCAGGTCGTGATCGCTAGAAAGTCTCAGTGTAAAGGGACCTTAACTGTAGATAACCCTTTCCTATGAAATGTTCCCTCCACACTGAAATGTCTGTTTACTGATCCTTTGTAAAGTTTGTATATCTACCATCCATTTTCTACATAATTGAGAACACATTTTCTTGCTGTTGCCTTTGCTCATTTCCAATGTTCATACATTACAATTGGATATAGAGCCCAAGTGACTTTGCGCTGTTTTAGCAGTTGTCTTGTAAGCTCCTGCCATGGACCGTTCTTTGGCGGAAACCATAAGAATATTGAGGTTGTTGTAGATGTCAATGGTGGTGGTGGAGGCAGGAGCCCGCGATATGGAGGCATATCTGCCTGGCAATGGCAGCCGTGGGGCCAGTATGACCTTTTTGTGGGGTTCATGTTCCCGTCAGGATCGAGCAGATAAAAGGGAGAGTTCCCGTCATTTCAGGCTGTCGGCGGCTCCTGAGTAATAACCGGCCGCAGGTCGGCTCTACTGACTCAGAGCGAAATCTATTCTCTGTCACTTTGGTGCTTCGACACCCACAGGAAAAACCTAGACTTACTCAACTGCTATAGCGGGTGGTGGAGTTGTGAAATATCCTGTCCAGGGACCTGCGCTGCATGTACTGATTGGAAACACTGCTGTGTACCTGCATATAATGAGCGTACCGTGAGAAGCGCACACAACCTGTCCCAGATACAACTGATACGCCCTAATCATACAAATACTGGCAGCCCAAAGGATATTATATTCATCTGCTTTATTTCTGCCACTAATTCCATTTAAAGCCTATTTTACGATACATCTGCCAAGAAATCGCTGCAAAGACGTGATACAAATATAGCAAACACACCCAGCTGCAGAGCGCTGGAAATAAACCCCTCTGTTCTCCAACGTCCTACTACAGTTTACAGGGTTCGGTGGCACCTGGAGCCAACGTGCAGGTTTACACTACAATCAGACCACAGGACACAGCCGGGAGCCACGGTGAGGCTGGATGAGCACCACAACCGAATCCTCCAAAAATAGCAGCTGTGAAATACACAACTGGCATGGAGTCATACAGTGGGGGAAATAAGTATTTGATCCCTTGCTGGTTTTGTACGTTTGTCCACTGATAAAGACATGAACAGTCTATAATCTTAAGGGCCGGTTAATGCTAACAGTGAGAGATAGAATATCCAAAATAAAATCCAGAAAATCACATTGTATAAATCATAAAAAAGTATTTGCATTTTGCAGACAGAAATAAGTATTTGATCCCTCTGGCAAACAAGGCTTAATACTTGGTGGCTGTCCCCTAGTTGGCAGCCCAGCAGTCAGGCATTTTTGTGGTTGATGATGAGGTTTGATGTGAGGAGGAATTTCGCTGCATTCTTTTTTCATAGATCATCTCTAAATCATTAAGATTTTGAGGCTGTCGCTTGGCAACTTGGATCTTCAGCTCCTCCATACGTTTTCTATGGGATTAAGGTCTGGAGACTGGCTAGGCCACTCCATGACCTTAATGTGATTCTTTTTGAGCCACTCCTTTGTTGCCTTAGCTGTATGTTTTGGGTCATTGTCATGCTGGAAGATCCAGCCAAAACACATTTTTAATGTCCTGGTGGAGGGAATGAGGTTGTCACTCAGGATTTTACGGTACATGGCTCCATCCATTATTCAATTAATACAGTGAAGTGGTCCTGTGCCCTTAGCAGAGAAACAGCCCCAAAACATACTACAGTTAGGTCCAGAAATATTTGGACAGTGACACAATTTTCGCGAGTTGGGCTCTGCATGCCACCACATTGGATTTGAAATGAAACCTCTACAACAGAATTCAAGTGCAGATTGTAACGTTTAATTTGAAGGTTTGAACAAAAATATCTGATAGAAATTGTAGGAATTGTACACATTTCTTTACAAACACTCCACATTTTAGGAGGTCAAAAGTAATTGGACAAATAAACCAAACCCAAACAAAATATTTTTATTTTCAATATTTTGTTGCGAATCCTTTGGAGGCAATCACTGCCTTAAGTCTGGAACCCATGGACATCACCAAACGCTGGGTTTCCTCCTCCTTAATGCTTTGCCAGGCCTTTACAGCCGCAGCCTTCAGGTCTTGCTTGTTTGTGGGTCTTTCCGTCTTAAGTCTGGATTTGAGCAAGTGAAAT
This sequence comes from Anomaloglossus baeobatrachus, assembly GCF_048569485.1. Lineage (NCBI taxonomy): Eukaryota > Metazoa > Chordata > Amphibia > Anura > Aromobatidae > Anomaloglossus > Anomaloglossus baeobatrachus. The sequence goes on from NC_134364.1 coordinate 125,098,593, forward strand.
GCATGCTCAATTGGGTTAAGATCTGGTGATTGACTTGGCCATTGCAGAATGTTCCACTTTTTTGCACTCATGAACTCCTGGGTAGCTTTGGTAGTATGCTTGGGGTCATTGTCCATCTGTACTATGAAGCGCCGTCCGATCAACTTTGCGGCATTTGTCTGAATCTGGGCTGAAAGTATATCCCTGTACACTTCAGAATTCATCCAGCTACTCTTGTCTGCTGTTATGTCATCAATAAACACAAGTGACCCAGTGCCATTGAAAGCCATGCATGCCCATGCCATCACGTTGCCTCCACCATGTTTTACAGAGGATGTGGTGTGCCTTGGATCATGTGCCGTTCCCTTTCTTCTCCAAACTTTGTTCTTCCCATCATTCTGGTACAGGTTGATCTTTGTCTCATCTGTCCATAGAATACTTTTCCAGAACTGAGCTGCCTTCATGAGGTGTTTTTCAGCAAATGTAACTCGGGCCTGTCTATTTTTGGAATTGATGAATGGTTTGCATCTAGATGTGAACCCTTTGTATTTACTTTCATGGAGTCTTCTCTTTACTGTTGACTTAGAGACAGATACACCTACTTCACTGAGAGTGTTCTGGATTTCAGTTGATGTTGTGAACGGGTTCTTCTTCACCAAAGAAAGTATGCGGCGATCATCCATCACTGTTGTCATCCGTGGACGCCCAGGCCTTTTTGAGTTCCCAAGCTCACCAGTCAATTCCTTTTTTCTCAGAATGTACCCGACTGTTGATTTTGCTACTCCAAGCATGTCTGCTATCTCTCTGATGGATTTTTTCTTTTTTTTCAGCCTCAGGATGTTCTGCTTCACCTCAATTGAGAGTTCCTTAGACCGCATGTTGTTTGGTCACAGCAACAGCTTCCAAATGCAAAACCACACACTTGTAATCAACCCCAAACCTTTTAACTACTTCATTGATTACAGGTTAACGAGGGAGACGCCTTCAGAGTTAATTGCAGCCCTTAGAGTCCCTTGTCCAATTACTTTTGGTCCCTTGAAAAAGAGGAGGCTATGCATTACAGAGCCATGATTCCTAAACCCTTTCTCCGATTTGGATGTGAAAACTCTCATATTGCAGCTGGGAGTGTGCACTTTCAGCCCATATTATATATATAATTGTATTTCTGAACATGTTTTTGTAAACAGCTAAAATAACAAAACTTGTGTCACTGTCCAAATATTTCTGGACCTAACTGTATTTCCCCCTCCATGCTTAACAGTGGGGACGGTATTCTTTGGGTCATAGGCAGCATTTCTCTTCCTCCAAACATGGAATGTTGAGTTAAGGTCAAAGAGCTCAATTTTTGTCTCATCTGACCCCAGCACCTTCTCCCAATCACTCTCAGAATCATCCAGGTGTTCATTGGCAAGCTTCAGATGGGCCATCTGCACATGTGCCTTCTTCAGACGGGCCTGCTGCACATGGGCCTTTTTTTAGAAGGGCCGGCTGCACATGGGCCTTTTTTTAGAAGGGCCGGCTGCACATGGGCCTTCTTCAGACGGGCCGGCTGCACATGGGCCTTATTCAGACAGGCCGGCTGCACATGGGCCTTCTTCAGACAGGCCAGCAGCATATGGGTTTTCTTCAGATGGGCCGGCTGCACTTGGGCCCTCTTCGGATGGGCCGGATGCACATGGGCTTTCTTCACATGGGCCAGCTGCACATAGGCCTTTTTCAGACTGGCCGGCTGCACAGATAAATTTTGTCATAATTATAGGATACTTCTGTCTGGCCTCTTTTACGGGTGACTTCCATCTGGCCCTCTTATGGGGGCCCTCTGCCTGGACCTCTTGCAGGAGCCCTTCATCAGGCCCTCTTGCGGGAGCCCTCTATCTAAACCTCATGTGGGAGCCCTCCATCTGGTCCTCTTGCGGGAACCCTCCATCTGGACCTCTTGTGGGAGCCCTCCGTCTGGTCCTCTTGTGGGAGCCCTCCATCTGGTCCTCTTGCGGGAGCCCTCTGTCTGGTCCTCTTGCAGGAGCCCTCCGTCTGGTCCTCTTGTGGGAGCCCTCTGTCTGGTCCTCCTGCAGGAGCCCTCCATCTGGCCCTCTTGCAGGAGCCCTCCTTCTGGCCGTCTTATGGGAGCCCTCTACCTGGCCCCCTTATTGGAGCCCTCTATCTGACCCTTCTATAGGAGCCCTCCGTCTGACCGTCTTATGGGAGTGTGTCGCCCAGGGCTATGGGGTACTCGGTCCCGGGCGGTGTATAACTGGGGAATGTCACTTGGCGGCCATTGCCCGGTACCGTGCCCTGGGTGCTTTTTAAAAGGGGAAGTAAATGAAAGTTTATCACATTACTCCACTTACGGGTTGTGGCTATGTGGATGGAGCCGCCGCTGCACAGTTCTTACTAGTGGGGCTGGTGTTAGTGGCAGCCTGGATGTTAGGCCCTCCGCAAGCAGGGCCAGGCCCCAGCGGGTAGGTGATGTTGATGGGTGCAGAAAGAAGGTAGGCCACACAAGGGGTTGAAGGGTAACTGATTCCATTACTCACAGCAAGATATAAACTGGTCACCCGATAAAGGCTGGTGCTGACCGCAGGTCCCCTTAGTCCCAGTGCTGGTTTAGTGACCTGGTGGCTTATTTCCCCTGCACCTCTCTTTGGTTGGTGGTCCCCGTGGCTTGGAGCGGCTGGGGGTCCCCTCCTGGTAGTCTCTTAACGGTAGTCCGTATGAAGGTAGAGTGAACCCTGTGGGGTCGGAGTCTCTGGTCCTGTTCCCCGGTTCTCCCGTTGCTACTGTGTCCCGGACTTCAAGGTTAGTGAGGTCCTTGATGGTCCCCTCACTGTGCAGAATTTATCAGGTCTGCCTGGACCGTTTGCCTGACCTATGATTCTGTACCCCGTTGGTGCGTAATTCTGGGAGTACTCCACCAGCAACCAACCTCCTGGGAACTCAGGTCACTGTCACACTCCTGTCAGTGCGTCCGCTCAACTTCCTCTCTCTGTCACCAACTCCTGCAGACTGACTGTCTGACTGTCCACTGTCTGCCCCTCTTACCTGGTGGTCTAGTGGACTGGATTGGCTCCACCTCTAAATGGTCATCCATTGGTCCAACCCTAGTCTGGATCTTAGATGGCTTCAGGGGCGCTACAGGAGCACTCCATCAGACCCTCTTACAGGAGCCTTCCGTCTGGCCCTCTTACAGGGGCCATCTATCTGGCTTGGTCTCATAAGCACTGACTAGGGCTTATAATACTGCTGTCTGGCACTGTTATGGGCGAACTCTAGGATTATTGCAACAGTATAATATTGACACACTGCTCCTGATTATATTCCAAATAACATACACAGCTAGAGTAGTGTATTCTGTATTCTCTATTTCTTTTATCATTCCCATCATTGAATGAGCATAAGGTGTCCTCATTCATCAAACATCAAAATATGACACTTCAATACTCATAGTTCTAGTTGTTCACATCCACAGTAATTTATATATCCCTGATTCCATGCAGCCCAGCCGTGTACAACATTATAGAAATGTAATAGTAGCTAAATAAAAAAAAGTCACTCAAAACAAAGGCATTTTAAAATGCTTTTCTACAATGATGAGTTTTTCCACCTATGTAACTAAATTTTAACATTGGCGTTCTGGTGCCGTGCCGGTGCCTTTGTGTGTGTCGCGCCCAGGGATATGGGGTACTCGGTCCCGGGCAGAGTCTCTATTGGGAATGTCACGGTGGTGGCCGTTACCCGGTTCCGTGCCCTGGGCCCTTTTTGTAACGGGGATATTTACAGGGGAGAATAAGATAATGTTCACTTGTGACGCCAGTTGCGGTGTTGCGGCTAAGCGTAGGGAGCCGCCGCTGCAGAATGTCTCTACTGGGGCTGATGGTATTGGCAGCTAGAATGGTAGTCCCTCCGCAAGTAGGGTTTTGCCCCAGGGGGTGTATGGTGCAGTGGGCGTCGGAAGAAGGTAGTCCACACAGGTATTCAGTGCAACTGGTTTACTCACTGCTGGTAGATGTTGACTTGTTGCCCGAGGCCGGTTGGTTTCGTCTCCAGGTCCCCTTCGTCCCAGTGCCAGTTTGGTTCTCTGGTACCTTCTTCCCCTGCACCTGTCTCTGCTAAGTGGGTCCCCGTGCTATAGAACACTGGGGGTCCCCGGTCTGTGGTTTGTCTACCTCTGTCCGCTTAACATTAGCATGAACCCTGTGGGGCATCGAGTCTCTGGTCCTGTCCCCGGTTCTCCCTTTGCTACTGAGTCTTCGGATTCTTTAGAGTCAGCAAGGTCCTTGATAGTCCCCTTTGCTGTGCAGGTGTTAACAGGTCGGCTTGGAGCTCTTTCCTGTCCTAGGGTCCTGTACCTCGTCAGTGCGTAGTTCCGGGAGCACTCCACCGTACTCCACTGGCAACTACTTCTCCTGGCTACCAGGTCACCGTTAACCCGAGTCAGGACGTCGCTTCGCTTCCACCTTCCCTCTTCGCCTGTCTCACACTTATCTCTCTACTCTCCACTCTCCACAGTCTGCCCCTTCCACCTGGTCAACTAGTGGACTGGAGTGGCTCCATCTCTAGGCAGCTATCCATTGGTCCCACCCCATTTGGTTCCATTGTATGGGGGATTGTTGGGGAAAACTGGGATTACCTGGGTTTTTGTTGGTACCGGCACTGGGGTGCTGGGTCCCTAAGGGGGTAGGCCCTGCATCCTTGTGGGGATGCAGAACCTTGTAGCACACTGATGGTTTCAGGGGCGCTACATGTGTCCTTGCGCCGATGTCCCTATGTTCTTCTCCACCCTACTCAGCTGGGACACCGCTGCTCTTTCCTTTTGGTTCCTTGCGCAGTTCCCTGTTCTGCCACTCACATGTTGTTTGGTCCTCTGCTGTCCCATATGTCCATCCACATGTGTTCGGTCCCTAGATCCCAGGCCCTGAGCTTGTCCTGCTGGGTATCTGGTTATTGCCTAGGGTGCGTGCGTGCTCACCTTCCCCGCTTATATTGGGCTGTGTGCGCACCTTGAATTGGTGTCCCCAGCCTATGGCTGGGAGGCATCTGGTATAAAAGTTTCTCTTCCCTGATGGTCGTGGCCGAGCAACTGCTTTAGGTTACCTACCCTGGTCCTGTGTTGGTCCTGCCATGTTGCTCTGGTCTGCCCATACCCAGCTCCTGTAACGGGGTGCCAGGGGTGCCTCCGGCCTTGTAGTCGTGGCCCTTGCTGACAGGCTTACCCCTGGCGTCGCCGTCACTGGGGGGACAGGAGGTGCCTTGGTGGGGCAGAGTGTGGTGGTGCAGGTGTTGTCCGGCGCACAAATACTCCTCAGGCATGGTTCGATGCAAACAACAAACATGTTTTATTCTTCGCAATTCTTCACACTTGGCAGTACAAAGCACAATGCTATGGCGCTTCCTTCAGCGGAGGGGAAGTCTACTCTAGCGTTCCCTCAAGTGGGTGACTTGCCTGACTACTTCACTTCGCCCGGCTCCCACTTCTGGCTACCCACAGCCCGGACCCACACCAGACTGCTTCACCCTACGAGGTTCCGCCCGCTCCTGTCTTCTCCGGCTTCCCTGTACTTCAGCTGCCACACTCTGCCCCTGGCTGTTCCTTCTTCTTTCCTGTCCCAGAGACAACTAACTCCTGTTACACACTTTCTTCCCTCCTAAACTGCCGGCTCCTCCTTCCTACTGTGGTGACAGCCGTCCCACCCGGCCACTAGGGGGTACCCTGACTCAACATACATGCACACAATATAAAACATTTTTATTAACAACGTTTCCAGGTTAACTAGACTTCATTGTGAGGGGTCTGCCCACCCCTTACACACCTCCCCTCTTTAACTAACCTGAGCCTCCCGGCCAGGCTCCAGTCTAAAATTACAACTGTTAAAACCACATAAAACATGTTCAATCAACTGCGAACCTGTCCAGCGCCCGGAGGCTTAGCAGCGCTCCCGGTCTTTGGTGTGCCCGGAGGCTTAGCAGCGCTCCCGGTCTTTGGTGTGCCCGGAGGCTTAGCAGCGCTCCCGGTCTTTGGTGGTTAACGCAGGAACACAGAACTCCTCTTTTTCAATGACGCGGAGGAGCCCCCGGCTCAGTCCAGCAAGCAGGCTCCCTCCGGAATCAACAACTTGAACATAAACCTTTCTCCGGCTTAAACACGCCGACAGCAAACAAGACAAAACAGGCCCGCCATCTTCCGGCCTTGATGCTTATTCCGGGTGGTAGGCCCGTTGCCACTCAGCTCTCTGAGCTTGGATGTATTCCGACAGGGGCTGCCCGGGTAGTCGGCGCAGCCGCCGGAAAGGCTCCTGACTGATGAGCTGCGCCCCCGGCATGGGCTCCTCAGCCTCTGACGGAGGTGAGGGGGTCGCGGCGCGGGACGGTGGCGGGCTGCCCATAACAATCGTCGGGTGAGTAGTAATGTTCTGGTTAATCGCCAGTACCGGCGAGGTTCCCTTCTCCGGGTCGGTACTTTGCACGGGCATGACTGCCGGAGCTACAGCTACGGTATGTCGGGGTCGGGAGGCTTCAGCCAGCACCGGTCTTCGTTGCGCTTGTCGCCGGGCCTGGTGTTCTTCCCATTCTACCTCCTGCTGCCATTGGGCAGCCTCCTGCTCGGTGAGCGTACGATGCACCCCCACCGCAAACAAGCCCCGGCAGCCCACTTCCCTCAGGAATCTTACCTTTTCCCCTGGGTACAGGGTATGCAGCCGCTGCGGGAGGCCTTCTGTATCCAGGTTGACGCGATTGTAAAAATAATCGTCGCCGGTTTCTCCATCCCGGATGAAGCCATACCCTTCTTTCTGATTGAACTTGACGACCACCCCGGTGGTATACTGACGCTCAAGCTCTTCGCCGCGGGGACCCGCCATGATCTCCCGGGCGACGGTTTCAACGAGCAGCCGCTCTTGCACTGGGTCCGGCTCAGGTGACGGGGATCTTCGGGTCGGTAGGGGAGACGGCAGCACCGGATCCCAGTAGAAACCCCAGTCGTCTCTCTCCAATTTCCGGGCGTATGTTTCCGCCGGAGTTTGACTAGGTGCTTCAGACCCCACCGCGGCTGGCGGGGGTCTCTCTGGGCAGGGATATGGGGCTCCCAGCATCCGGCTCCCCGACGGTAGTTGGGCGGCGTAGGTCGCCCGGACCTCTGTTGTGGTCGCACCGGTCTCCGTGTCCCACGTAGTGAGCCAAGTCACCCTTGTGGCTTGTCCCGGTCCTCCGGGTACAGCCGGCAAGTAGGCAGGGAATCCCTCCGCAGACACCACCTGCTTCTGACGGCTCTCGTCCAAATTCTCCATTTTCTCGGCAACACTAGTACTCAGTAAGGGCGTCAGGGTCAGTGGCGAGACTAGAGGAAGTGGAGGCGGGCTCACTTTTCCCGCTCTTGAGGATGCTCCACCCTTAGTCTCACACCACAGATCGACCCCTCCGCGGCGGCACTTCTTTCTTCTTACAACACCGCCCACTGTACATGTCTTTGTTCGTGCCCTGGGACCGGCACCTCCCCTCTTTGGGCGGAGTACTCCGAACTTCTTTTTCGGCACCGGCCAGCCCCAGGCTCTTCTTTTGGCGCCAATTTTCCGCGCGCTTTCTGTTTCTTCACAGACAACGGCCATCTTGCCGCCATCTTGTGCCCGGTCCAACGCCTCAGGCACTGTTTCTTCTTCCCACCATGGGACTGGAAATCTTTGCTGAAAGTCCGGATCAGGGGCCCTTGGCACCACTTGGTCTCCATCTTCTTGGAGCGGGTCCCCTTGCATATGATCCGGATCCTGCCGACTACGCCAAATGTAACGGGGTGCCAGGGGTGCCTCCGGCCTTGTAGTCGTGGCCCTTGCTGACAGGCTTACCCCTGGCGTCGCCGTCACTGGGGGGACAGGAAGTGCCTTGGTGGGGCAGAGTGTGGTGGTGCAGGTGTTGTCCGGCGCACAAATACTCCTCAGGCATGGTTCGATGCAAACAACAAGCATGTTTTATTCTTCGCAATTCTTCACACTTGGCAGTACAAAGCACAATGCTATGGCGCTTCCTTCAGCTGAGGGGAAGTCTACTCTAGCGTTCCCTCAAGTTGGTGACTTGCCTGACTACTTCACTTCGCCCGGCTCCCACTTCTGGCTACCCACAGCCCGGACCCACACCGGACTGCTTCACCCTACGAGGTTCCGCCCGCTCCTGTCTTCTCCGGCTTCCCTGTACTTCAGCTGCCACACTCTGCCCCTGGCTGTTCCTTCTTCTTTCCTGTCCCAGAGACAACTAACTCCTGTTACACACTTTCTTCCCTCCTAAACTGCCGGCTCCTCCTTCCTACTGTGGTGACAGCCGTCCCACCCGGCCACTAGGGGGTACCCTGACTCAACATACATGCACACAATATAAAACATTTTTATTAACAACGTTTCCAGGTTAACTAGACTTCGTTGTGAGGGGTCTGCCCACCCCTTACACTCCAGTCCTGACTGCTATAGTTCTGGCATGCTGATGTCTGCCTTGGACCGGTCCTGTCCATGTGTTCCTCTAGTACCAGTCTGTAACCTGAATTCCTGCTGTTTTCCGTACCTGAAAACCGGCTGTGTCCTGTTTCTGTGAATAAAATCCTGTTTTTGTTTTAAACCTGAAGTCCGGAGTTACTGCTGTGCCTGTACCACCCTGTTGCGGTCCAACAAGCCTGCTGAGCCTGCACCTCCCTGTTGCTGTCCAAGCCTGCTGTGCCTGCACCACCCTGTTGCAGTCGAAGCCTGTTGTTCTTGTACCACCCTGGTACGGTCCACCTCTGATGTGCATGTACCACCCTGTTGCGGTCCAACCCTGCTGTGCCTGCACCACCCTGTTGCAGTCTAAGCCCTCTCTGCCTGCACCACCCTGTTGCAGTCGAAGCCTGTTGTGCTTGTACCACCCTGCTACGGTCCACGTCTGATGTGCATGTACCACCCTGTTGCGGTTCATGCCTGATGTGCCGATGCCTGGAGCCGGTCCCGATGTCTGACAACCTCTGCCCGATGTCTGAAGCCATGCCTGATGTCCGGTGTCTGACAACCTCTGCCCGATGTCTGGAGCCATGCCTGATGACTTCCAGTGTCTTCTGCCCTGTCTTCCTGTCTGTTTCTGTGGCTGGGACCAGCCAGTATCCCTGCTCTGCCCTGTACGTGTTCCTGCGTCCTGGGAGCAGCCTGATCCTGACCAATTCCTGAACTGTACTGTGTTCTTGTGCCAGTCCTACCTGACACTGCCTGTCCTCTCGTCCTGCTGTGACCTAGTCCCCGCTCAGCTGCCACAGTCCCTGGAGTCTGCCCTTCCCTTGTCTGGGTGGGTCCGGGTCCCCCTGTGGCCCAGTAGGTCTACCTCACCCTTGGGATGTGCTTTCCCCTGCGCTCACTGCCTCCTCCCCGGCGGCGAGCGTGACACATATAAACCACAAGCCAAGCAGAGAAGCATGTAGCAAATCTATACTACCTATAACTTCAGTTCAGGATGGAAGTGTAGCGCCCCTGAAGCCATCATGGAGCTACAAGGTACTGCATCCCCACCAGGATGCAGGACCTACCCCCTAGGGACCCAGAAAACCAGTGCCAGTAACACACAAACACTCCAGGTAATCCCAGTTTTCCCCAACAATCCCCCATAGAATGGGACAAGGCTAGGGTTGGATCAATGGATGGCCGCCTAGAGGTGGAGCCAGACCAGTCCACTAGTTGACCAGGTGGGAGGGGCAGACTGTGGACAGTCAGACAGTAGTTAGTCGGAGTTGAGCACTGAGAGTGGACATGAGCAGACGCACTGACTAGGAGTGAACAGTAACCTGGTGCCCAGGAGGGTAGTTGCCGATGGAGTATTGTGGAGTACTCCTGGAACTATGCACCAACAAGGTACAGGACCCTTGGTCAGGCAGAAGCTCCAGGCAGATCTGATAACACATGCACAGTGAGGGGACCATCAAGGACCTCACTGACCTTGAAGTCCGGAACTCAGTAGCAAAGGGAGAACCGGGGTCAGGACCAGAGACTCCAACCCCACAGGGTTCATGCTACCGTCATAGGGACTGCAGTAGAAAACCACCAGGAGGGGACCCCCAGCTGCTCTACGCCACGGGGACCTACCAATCAGAGACAAGTGCAGGGGAAGAAGCCACCAGATTACTAAAGTGGCACTGGGACTAAGGGGACCTGAAGGTGAAACCAGCCGGCCTCGGGTGACCAGTTACCACCAGATAGTGAGTAAAGAACCAGTTGCACTGAACCCTTGTGTGGCCTACTTTCTTCCGATACCCGTCACATCACCTATCCTCTGGGGCCCGGCCCTGCTTGCGGAGGGCCTAACATCCAGGTTGCCACCAACACCAGCCCCAGTAGTGGACATTGTGCAGCGGCGGCTCCATATATACTGTATATATATGTATATAGCCGCAATACGCAAGTAGCGTCACATGTGAACATTATTCTAATCCCCTGTAAATATCCCCCCTGAGGACACGGGACCGGGCAATGGCCACCAAAGTGACATTTCCCAGTTACACACCGCCCGGGACCGAGTACCCCATAACCCTGGGCGACACAGAAGCACTGACGCAATCACCAGCAGGAAAATACATTTATACATTGACAAAATATTTTATTTATCCGTGATGGTAATGCAGACATGCCGGCTTCCGAGCCTTTTCTTTCATCAATATGTAGCAAATGTTACTTTTTGCTATTTTAAAACTTAAAAACAAACAAATTGTGTATTCTGGGTGTGCTTATGTAAACATGGCGCGAGCGACAATTAGGAATATTTAAAAAGTCACAAAGTCAGTAGGCGGTTAAAGTAAAAAGTAGAAAATCAACTCCACATGGACGTGCGATGTGTAAAGATGTGGCAAACATAACGGCAACACAGCCACAACCAAAACCAACACCAGAAATTCCCCTCTGTATCAGGAAAATCCAAAACCTGCTCTGCAGAGCCCGGCCTCTAGAGGGTGCTGTGTACTGTGCCAATGGCAACGTCTGTCCTTTCGCTGTGGATGAATTTGTGGCCACAGTCAGCTCAATGCTAAAAAGTCCGATGAGAAGAGAACAGCATGAATATAGTCTAATGGAGTATCCAGCGCAGCCGCTAATCCAGTGCAACGCTAGCATTTACAGCTCCTGCTTCAGTTTACATTTGTTCTTTTCCCGCCAAGATGAGGCATTTTTAGGACATATAGAGAGATGCATTTCTCGAGTGCAGACACATTGCGGAACTTGCAAGATCTTTGATATCAAGGAAATGTCCCTTATTACATGTCCGTACAGAAATGTAGATAGATGGTGTCTTCTTTCTTCATCAATAATTGTAAAATGGTCCCTTGTTTTCCAAAAAGATAAAGTCACTCCCCTAAAATGCAATAACATTATTATTTATTATTATTATTATTATTTATTTATAGAGCACCATTAATTCCATGGTGCTGTACATGAGAAGGGGGTTACATACAAAATACATATACAAGTTACAGTAGACAGACTAGTACAGAGGGAAGAGGACCCTACCCTTGCGGGCTTACATTCTATAGGATTATGGGGAGGAGACAATAGGTGGGGTGTAGGTCAGGCGGCGGCTCCGCACGGTGGTCGGGCGGCAGCTCCGCACGGTGGTCGGGCGGCAGCTCCGCACGGTGGTCGGGCGGCAGCGAGTTCATTGTAGATTGTAGGCATTTCTGAACAGATGAGTTTTCAGGTTCCGTTTGAAGTTTGCAAGGGTAGGGGATAGTCTGACGTGTTGAGGCAGCGAGTTCCAGGAGACTGGGGATGCTCGGGAGAAGTCTTGGAGTCGGTTGCGTGAGGAGCGAATGAGAGAGGAGGAGAGGAGGAGATCTTGGGAGGACCGGAGGTGACGTGTTGGAGTGTAGTGGGAGAGTAGTTCGGAGATGTACGGAGGGGAAAGATTATGCACAGCTTTGTAGGTCAGTGTTAGAAGTTTGAATTGGATACGGTGGAAGATTGGAAGCCAGTGGAGGGACATGCAGAGGGGAGAAGCGGGGTGGTATTGAGGAGAGAGGTGGATAAGTCGGGCAGCAGAGTTAAGGATGGACTGGAGAGGGGCGAGCGTGTTGGCAGGGAGGCCACAGAGGAGGATGTTACAGTAGTCGAGGCGGGAGATTATGAGGGCATAGGACGAGCTGTGGTAAAGAGAAGGTGCTAAAGGATACGATGGCACCCGAGACTGTTATATGGCACAGACAGGGGGAAAAGTGTCTATATCCACAGTCTTCTATATTCGTCAGTGGATGGTCAAACAACATGTACGAGGGGCTGCTGATAAGTCTTTGGCTTTGTGATCTTTTATTGTTTCTATGGTAACGAATGTTACATCACATGAAAGCCTTATGTGTCTAATATATGTTTTCAAAATGTTGTTTGTTGCTTATGGGAACAGTGTTCTACGCACGCGGGAAAACAAAATGCAATATTCACAGCAACTGAGAGCAGAGAAGGATAAAATTCTTGTTTCTACAAGGAAAGTCTGCGGCGGATATTCATGGTGATATGTCGCAGACATTGGGGGATCAATGCCCTTCATATTCCACAGGTAAGAACTGAGTCACCAAATGTAAAAAGGGCCACTTCAGCCCCAATGCTGAGTAACGTCCTGGACGAGCGAGAGTGGTTGTTGTTCTGGAGATCGTCGATGCTGTGCACAACCTCATACTGGAGAATCCACAAATTTCAGCTAAAGCAATAGCAGACATCATGGGGATTTCCCGGGAACGTGTTTGTGTCATTATCCATGAACATTTGGACATGAGGAAGCTTCTGCAAAGTCGGTCCCCAAATGTCTGACAACAGATCAGAGAAGCAGCGAGTGACAACTTCCCGCTCCATTTGTCAGCGTTTCCAGACTGATAAGAACCTCCTGGAGCGACCGGTCACTATGGATGAGACCTGGATTTATTTGTATGACCCTGAAAACAAGTATTAGTCAAAAGAGTGGAGGCACAGTGGTTCTCCTCGTCCAAAGAAGTTCAGGGTGCAAAAATCAGCCACTAAGATGATGGCGTTTTGTGTTCTAGGATAAGGAGGGCGTGCTGCTAGTGGACTACCTTCAAAAGGGTTCCACCATCAATGCAAGGTATTACATTGAACTTTTGGACCAATTGAAGGCAGCTCTGAAGGCCAAAAGGTGCGGCAAGCTGTCCAAAGGAATCTTGTCTCTGCAAGACAACGCCTCCGCTCACACTGCACAAAGGACCACGGAAAAACTGGCAGAGCTGGGCTTCCAGCTGGTGACCACCCACCTTCTTCACCAGATCTAGCTCTCTCCAACTATCATCTGTTTCCAAACCTGAGGAAACACCTCAAGGGTATGAAATTTTCCACCATTTCTGATGCCATGGCTGCTACGGAAGCCTGTTTGAAGCACAACAAAAATCCTTCTTTTTGCTAGACTTACAGAACTTGGAATACCGATGTAAGAAGTGTGTTGTCATCAGTGGAGAGTGTGTGGAATAAAGTTTCATCATCCTAGCTCGTTTCTTTCTGGGTAAAGCCAAAGATTTATCAGCAGCCCCTCGTAGATACTGTGACAAAGCACAAGGAGATGGCAGCAAAAAGATACCTCAAGGTGGTTCCAGCTTCGTGTCATTATCATGAGTAATGGAAGTGCCAGCACAAACCTGAAACCTTCAGCAGTGAATCTCGATTGCTGGTGAGAAATAATTGTTATGTAGACGTCATTTATTATTATTACTATTTAAAAAATTAGCCAAGGGATCAATTAGTAGAAAACCAGTCTATGCAAATATTGTTTCAGCCCTCAAGACTGGTGAGGATGAGTAAGACATATCCGGATGTCTGAGGTTTTGAAGCAAGAGGGAAGGGGTTTGCTTGGCTAATACTTCAATCTTGTATTTCTCATCATAGGTTTTTGGTTTTTTTTTTTTTAAAGTTGACACTTTCAATGTTAACACTTTCCACCCCAGGTAAAATAAAGGTAATTTCCATAGGTTAAAAAAGTGCCTACTCAGCGGAGATCATGAGGTAGATATGAATGAAAGCTTCTGAGACTGTGGGAGGCGCCGCTAGAAGTGTTTTTTTGGCAGAGCTGGTGGAAACAACAACATGTAAATATGTCTTCTGGTTTTTTTTGTAGCCCAAATTGAAGTCATTCCATGCAAGATTTGTGGGGATAAGTCATCTGGGATCCACTATGGAGTAATAACATGTGAAGGATGCAAGGTAAGATCCCGGGAAACATCGTGGAGGTCGAAAATAGGAGGAATCCTGTTATGTAAATGAAGGCTAAAAAGTGGAGATCTGTACAAACCTGACACGTGTCACGGCTGAGGCTTTGTAAGTAATGATGAGTGAGTTTTGAAATACTCGGATTTGCTATACTCATAACGAGTACTGTCTAATACTCGCGTATTTGTAGCACCCATGGATATGAGGTACTCGGTCCTGGGCAGTGTCTCTATTGGGAATGTCACGGTGGTGGCCGTTACCCGGTTCCGTAATGTGAATATTTACAGGGGATTGGTGAATAAAGCCTATACGTTACGCCACTTGCGGTGTTGCGGCTAAGTGTAGGGAGCCACCGCTGCAGAATGTCTCTACTGGGGCTGATGGTGTTGGCAGCTAGTATGGTAGTCCCTCCGCAAGTAGGGTTTTCCCCCAGAGGGTGTATGGTGTGGTGGGCATCGGAAGAAGGAGTCCAGACAGGTATTCAGTGCAACTGGTTTACTCACTTTAGATGTTAACTGGTTGCCCGAGGCCGGCTGGTTTCACCTCAAAGGTCCCCTTCGTCTCAGTGCCAGTCTGGTTCTCTGGTACCTTCTTCCCCTGCACCTCTCTCTGGTAAGTGGGTCCCCGTGGTATGGAACACTGGGGGTCCCCGGTCTGTGGTTTGTCCACTTCTGTCCGCCTAACAGTAGCGTGAACCCTGTGGGGCATCGAGTCTCTGGTCCTGTCCCCGGTTCTCCCTTTGCTACTGAGTCTTCGAATTCTTTAGGGTCAGCAAAGTCCTTGATGGTCCCCATTGCTGTGCAGGTGTTAACAGGTCGGCTTGAAGCTCTTTCCTGTCCTAGAGTCCTGTACCCCGTCAGTGCGTAGTTCCGGGAGTACTCCACCGTACTCCACCGGCAACCACCTCTCCTGTGTACCAGGTCACCGTTAACCTGAGTCAGAGAGTCACTTCACTTCAACCTTTACACCTCTACAGTCACTACTCAACTGACTACTGACTTCCTGTGTTCTCGACTACTCTCCACAGCCTGCCCCTCCCACCTGGTCAACTAGTGGACTGGAGTGGCTCCACCTCTAGGCGGCCATCCGTGGTCCCACCCTAGCTAGATACCATTGTCTGGGGGGATTGTTGGGGAAAACTGGGATTACCTGGGTTTTTGGTGTTACCGGCACTAAGGTTCTGGGTCCCTGAGGGGCTAGGCCCTGCATCCTGGTGGGGATGCAGAACCGTGTAGCACCCTTTGGGGTTCAGGGGCGCTACATATTCATTCCGAATAGTGTGTGTAATGCAAATCAATGGGAAATACTCGCAATGTAACGAATAACCCTAATTCCACACTGTTCGTGCAAGTAGCGAATAGTATGGCATTCGGGTTACTCGTTATGTGACGCCCTGGACTATCCAGGTTGTCCCAGGGAGTCACACACACGACGTCACACCCCTTCCAGCTAGGTAACAGCAGTCAAACATAAAAACCTTGTCACCACCCTCCAGGTTTGATGTCCACACCAGGGGGGTGGAGCCAGGTGGTTGGCTCCACCCACCAAGGAGGTCACAGGCCTGGAGGTGGGAAAACAGAGAGTGGTAGTCTGGCTCTGAAATAGTCAAGTTCAAGGGAGTTGAGGGAGGTTGTGTACAGAAGCAGACCTGTGCTCAGGCCTGCCAAAGACTACTCCGGTGGCTGGGATGGAGCCCAGTCACCATTGGCAAGGAGGCAGACGGTAGTGGCCACCTGCAGGAGACCGGGAATACGACCAGTGGAACCGTAAGGGACCGGGCAGGGTAGTGGCTCGCCGGAACCGAACCGGGGTGCCAACTGGAAACCGAAGCACCAGGCAGGGTACTCAGACCCTGAACTAGGCTATAAGCCACCACCATAGTCAAATTAACTGATTGCGGTCTGGGCCTCAGGGGTTCATTCCCACCTAAGTCCCGATTGAAGGCAACAGCCCAACCATTCCGGATAAGTGCCACCGCCAAAGGCAAGAGATGCAAAGGGCCAGCGTCTGCGGGCAAACGGGATCCTACGACACTTATACGCCGGGGAGCGGACTACCGGTGCCCAGGCACAGGAGTCAAGATTCACACACAGGTGCAGGAGAAAGGCGAACACTGCCAACTTAACAAGAAGAGCTGCAGCCGGCTGCGGGCCCCGTTCATCAATCCATTTGGTTTACCAGCGACTCCCGTGTCTTGTATCTCAGTGGGTACACCAGTGCCAACAGGCACCGCACCGCGCTGCACCGCAACACCGCGCCCTGTACCCCGGCTCCCGCAACCGGGCCCTGAGACCAACATCCCCTAACCACAGAGGGGTCAACACCTAGCTGCGCCACTACACTGCTCCCGGGAGTCCCCATACCTTCACCGCAGCGGTGGTGTCCACGATCACGACAACCCGTGAGTGGCGTCACGAACTATCATTCCAAAACCAAATACCCGCATCCCCCACGCGTAGCGCCAACCCCCCTTGCAGAGCGACGTGACCCCCGGGTCCGTGAGAGGCACGAGCCACCACCCGCAGTACACGAGCACAGATCCGAGCGGCTCGGCGGCCGCAGCCAAGGCCGCGAGGCGGTACAGTTACATTGCGAGTTTTCCCCATTGACTTGCATTACACACACTATTTGGAATGAATACAGATTTGCTGTGCACACGTTGCAGTTTTTTTGTCTGCAGTTTATTTGTCACAAACGTCTGACAAAAAAATGTAGCATGCTTATTCTTCTTGCGTTTTTCCCCTGCGTTTCTCACTAGAGATAGGAGTATTCGCAGGTCAACCGTCCGCAGACTTGGGGTCCCCGGTATATGGCCAGATGCCAATTCCCATATAATCTATGGGGACCAGAATCCGCCGCAAAGAGGGTAGAAGCAAGCACTTCATTGTCACTCATCACCGGTGCGGCTTTTACACTGCTCCCGCGGCCTCTCATTCTTCTTTCATTAGGCTCATACATACAGTCAGGGCCAGAAATATTTGGAAAGTGACACAAGTTTTGTTATTTTAGCTGTTTACAAAAACATGTTCAGAAATACAATTATATATATAATATGGGCTGAAAGTGCACACTCCCAGCTGCAATATGAGAGTTTTCACATCCAAATCGGAGAAAGGGTTTAGGAATCATAGCTCTGTAATGCATAGCCTCCTCTTTTTCAAGGGACCAAAAGTAATTGGACAAGGGACTCTAAGGGCTGCAATTAACTCTGAAGGCGTCTCCCTCGTTAACCTGTAATCAATGAAGTAGTTAAAAGGTCTGGGGTTGATTACAGGTGTGTGGTTTTGCATTTGGAAGCTGTTGCTGTGACCAGACAACATGCGGTCTAAGGAACTCTCAATTGAGGTGAAGCAGAACATCCTGAGGCTGAAAAAAAAGAAAAAATACATCAGAGAGATAGCAGACATGCTTGGAGTAGCAAAATCAACAGTCGGGTACATTCTGAGAAAAAAGGAATTGACTGTCCAAAAATAGACAGGCCAGAGTTAAATTTGCTGAAAAACACCTCATGAAGCCAGCTCAGTTCTGGAAAAAGTATTCTATGGACAGATGAGACAAACATCAACCTGTACCAGAATGATGGGAAGAAAGAAGTTTGGAGAAGAAAGGGAACGGCACATGATCCAAGGCACACCACATCCTCTGTAAACATGGTGGAGGCAACGTGATGGCATGGGCATGCATGGCTTTCAATGGCACTGGGTCACTTGTGTTTATTGATGACATAACAGCAGACAAGAGTAGCCGGATGAATTCTGAAGTGTACCGGGATATACTTTCAGCCCAGATTCAGCCAAATGCCGCAAAGTTGATGGGACGGCGCTTCATAGTACAGATGGACAATGACCACAAGCATACAGCCAAAGCTACCCAGGAGTTCATGAGTGCAAAAAAGTGGAACATTCTGCAATGGCCAAGTCAATCACCAGATCTTAACCCAATTGAGCATGCATTTCACTTGCTCAAATCCAGACTTAAGACGGAAAGACCCACAAACAAGCAAGACCTGAAGGCTGCGGCTGTAAAGGCCTGGAAAAGCATTAAGAAGGAGGAAACCCAGCGTTTGGTGATGTCCATGGGTTCCAGACTTAAGGCAGTGATTGCCTCCAAAGGATTCGCAACAAAATATTGAAAATAAAAATATTTTGTTTGGGTTTGGTTTATTTGTCCAATTACTTTTGACCTCCTAAAATGTGGAGTGTTTGTAAAGAAATGTGTACAATTCCTACAATTTCTATCAGATATTTTTGTTCAAACCTTCAAATTAAACGTTACAATCTGCACTTGAATTCTGTTGTAGAGGTTTCATTTCAAATCCAATGTGGTGGCATGCAGAGCCCAACTCGCGAAAATTGTGTCACTGTCCAAATATTTCTGGACCTAACTGTATTCACTGCTTTCCCCCGCCCACCGGTGTCTGTGATTGGTTGCAGTCAGATAGCGCCCCCAGCCTGTGGGACAGCCTGTCTGACGCTTCAAATCACAGACCTGGTCTACGGGTCTATAGCGTACAGTAAAAATAAATAAATAAAAAACAACGGCGTGTGGTCCCCACAATTTTGATAACCATCCAAGATAAAGCCAGACAGCTGGAGGCTGGTATTCTCAGGCTGGGGAGACCCACGTTATTAGGGGCCCCCCAGCCTAAAAATATCAGTCTTTAGCCGCCAAGGATTGTCGCATTAGAGGCGACATCCCCAGCACTTTACCTAGCTCTTCTCGATTGCCCTAATGAGCGGCCCTGGAAGAAGAATGATCAACTGCAGGAGCAGTGTACAGCCGCGCAGGTGACTCGGTAAGTAAATTGCAATAGCTTTATTATTTTTTCTTTAGTTTTACTTTATTTTATTTTTATTTCCCCGAGTGTCCCACCCCCTCGGGTGCCTTTTGAATCTGCGGGGATCGACCTTTATAGTCCGGTCCACCCATCATTTTTCCACAAAAAAAACGCATCAAATTTAACAAATGCACCTAAAATGTGCACAAAAAACGCACCAAAAATGCATTATCATTCCAAGCATTTTTTTAACATTTCCAGGCTCTCTGGGACAAGGTGCAGTTTTGGTTGCAGTTTGGGTGCAGTTAAAACTGCAGTGTGCCCATATAGCCTTAAGGGTACTTTACACGCTGCGATGTCGCTATCGATATCGCTAGCGAGCATACCCGCCCCTGTCAGTTGTGCGTCCCGAGCAAATCGCTGCCCGTGGCGCACAACATCGCTTACACCCGTCACACGGACTTACCTTCCCTGCGACGTCGCTGTGGCCGGCGAACCGCCTCCTTTCTAAGGGGGCGGTTTGTGCGGCGTCACAGCGACGTCACATGGCAGCCGTCCAATAGAAGCGGAGGGGCGGAGATGAGCAGGCGGAATATCCCGCCCACCTCCTTCCTTCCTCATTGCCGGTGGACGCAGGTAAGGAGATGTTCGTCATTCCTGTGGTGTCACACATAGCGATGTGCGGTGCTGCAGGAACGACGAACAACCAGCGGCGTGCACCACCAACGATATTATGAAAAGGAGCGACGTGTCAACGATCAACGATTTTTGAAGTTTTTGCGATCGTTGATCGTCGCTCCTAGGTGTCACACGCTGCGATGTCGCTAACGACGCCGGATGTGCGTCACAAACACAGTGACCCGGACGATATATCGTTAGCGATGTCGCAGCGTTTAAAGCACCCTTTAGGGCTTAATTAGAGGTCAGTGATTGCATGCTGTCAGCTTTTGGGAGAGATCCTGGCTGGGGAAACCTTCACACTTTTTCAGATGCAGAGTGAAAAAATAGACACCCATATAATAAACAAAAATTATAAAACTAGACCATCACATGGAATTTATTTTTGTTTTTTTGCTGAAACAAAACAGACTTGTTTGAACACGGCCTTATCCTTATTTGCACATCTTCAGCAAGATTGACAAAAACTTAAGGTGCAGTATCAAGTAGCACTATCTATCATGGAACAGTCCAAATAGTATATTAAATAATATAGTAAAAATACACTCAGAAATCACAATGATAGTAAATAATGATAAATTTGGTCAGGAGAAAGCCATAATCATAGAAAAGTCCTAAGAATAAAGAACCCCATGTGTCACAAAGTAGACAACTAAAGGCAATTAAGCCTATATA